>NW_013669675.1:80808-84702 GCF_000517525.1 Limulus polyphemus
ACAATATAAATTATTAAAAAAGCAACTAGAATACACGTTAGATCACACTCGTCACGAGCTGTGGAGGATTGTGCCTCTGACAATATAAATTATTAAAAAAGCAACTAGAATACACGTTAGATCACACTCGTCACGAGCTGTGGAGGATTGTGCCTCTGACAATATAAATTATTAAAAAAGCAACTAGAATACACGTTAGATCACACTCGTCACGAGCTCTGGAGGATTGTGCCTATTAATTGGTCTTTTAGAAATGTTTTTCTTTTTTCCTGGAATATTTTAAGGCTAACAATTTTCTGGCTGTGGTGTAATACCAAATCAAAACGGATTGCTTAACAGCTTCCTACAAGATTTTCAACAACAAAAAAGTATAAAATAGTTACATAAACCGAAAACTAAACAAATCATACCTCCAACAGAGGACGTCATCTATCACGGACCAAGTTGCTTTTTTAATAATTTATATTGTCAGAGGCACAATCCTCCAGAGCTCGTGACGAGTGTGATATAACGTGTATTCTAGTTGATTTTTTAATAATTTATATTGTCATAAATGATAATGATAAATTAATAATTAATGGATGAAAGTGTGAACATACCGCCAGTAGATAAGACTTGTTTGTTTGTTTCTTGTAAAGCACAAAGCTACACATAATGGGCTTTCTGTGTCGTCGAATCCCAGTTTTTAGTATTAGAAGTCTTAACAATTACTGATGATGCCACTGGGGGGAGCAGTAGATGGGGAATTATTCCAATGATACACGTTTAAGTTGACAATAATGCTTTGTATCAAAATATGTTGTCCCCCCGGTGAGGCAGCGGTAAGTTTATGAACTTACAACGCTAAAATTCGGGGAAGACTCCCCGCGGAGGACATAGCAGACAGTCCAATGTAGGTATGTTCCAAAACAAACAAAATATATTATTTTAATGACCAACTCGAAGTTATTCCCTCATGTTTACATTGCTACTCGAATGGAAGCTAAATAAAAAGCTAGAGAGCTGAAGATGTTTGCCTGACAAAATCAACGAGTTTTGTGTTTACCCTTTAAAAAGAAATTCTCGTAATTCATTTCATAACTCTGGAAAGCTTTTCGGATTGAACCTTTATTGCGCCTAATAAACAAACGACTGTTGTTTATTCACCGTGAGCTCACTTCTGTAACTCAATAAAATATTTCTACGGTAAACAGCTTACGTTGCTTTCTGTAATTCATCTCATTGAAGGTGAAAAACACATCTTTATAAAGATAACTTATACTAGGATAACTGATGTTTTTTGACACGTGTAACAGAATATTACAAACCACAGTATAGCATATTTTTGATACATTTCAGACTACGAATGACGTAACATGTAATCAGTACGAGCTGAGGGGGATCTTACGCCTAGAATTGTAAAATACAAATGATCGTTTATTTTAAGATAATGAATTACTAGATTTATTACTTGTTTCATACCATAACAAAGATTTACCTGACCTTTTATCTTTTTAGGCAAGGAATGGCTAATTTTACGCAATGAATGCCTGGTTCTTTTGACTGTGAATGTCTTAATTCTTTCTTTTTATGTATTCTATGACACATCATCTGTTTTATCAGTTTCGTACTACCGATGTCCTAATTACCATAAGTTGTTTTAAACATAACCTCTGACCTCTTCCAGGCACCCCAGCCGATAGGTGTGGGCTGGAGATTGGTGACATTATCATCAGCGTCAACGGTATGCGAGTTCTGGATGCCACACATTCTGACGTTGTCAAAGCAGCGCATGCAGGTGACGTAACTCAATTGAAAGTGTACATTTTTTTAAAATTAACATAAAGCCGCAGGTCGGATTACTGTTATTAGTTTTAGAATAAAAATACGTGGTTAGAACATTAAGATAAAAATTCACGATTTATTATATCTCTCGTAAATAGTTGTTTGTTTGTTTTTGAGATTAAAGCGACATTGGACTATCTGCTGTGTCCACCGCGGGAAATCGAACCCTGGATTTTAGCTTTGTAAGTCCGTAAGTTTACCGCTGTTTCACCGGGGTACCATAAATAGTAGAAATATTAATTTGGATAAAATAACTAAAAAATAATAATAACAGGGGGCGGGTATAATGATAATACGACGTCACTACAAACCTTCAGGGGGACGGATATAATGATAATACAACGTTACTACAAACCTTCAGGGGGACCGATATAACAATGATACGACGTCACTACAAAATCTTCAGGGAGTCGGATATAATAATGACATGATGTCACTACAAACCTTCAAGGGGTCGGATATAATAATGATACGATGCCACTACAAACCTTCAGGGGGACGGATATAATAATAATAATACGACGTCACTACAAAATCTTCAGGTGTACGGATATAATAATGATACAATGCCACTACAAACCTTTAGGGGGACGGATATAATAATGATAGGATGCCACTACAAAATCTTCAGGGGGACGGATATGATAATGATAGGACGTCACCACAAAATCTTCAGGGGGACGGATATGAGAATGATACGACGTCACTAAAATATTTTCAGGTATACGGATATAATAATGATACGACGCCACTACAAACCTTCAGGGGGAACCGATATAATAATGATACGATGCCACTACAAACTTTCAGGGGGCGGATATAATAATGATACGACGTCACTACAAAATCTTCAGGGGGACGGATATGATAATGATACGACGTCACTACAAAATCTACAGGTGTACGGATATAATAATGATACGATGCCACTACAAACCTTCAGGGGGACGGATATGATAATGATACGACGTCACTACAAAATCTTCAGGTGTACGGATATAATAATGACACGATGCCGCTACAAACCTTTAGGGGGACCGATATAATAATGATACGATGCTTCCACAAAATCTTCAGGGGGACGGATATGATAATGATAGGACGTCACTACAAGCATTGTACGTTTGGTTAATACCTTTATTAACACTTCCATGTACAAGCTTCCACCCGGTGGCTCAGCAGTTTGCACGAAGACTTATAACGCTAATATTCAATGTTCGAACCCTGCTGTGGGGATAGCAGAGATAGCCCATTGTGCAGATTTGAGCTCAACAACGAATAAACATTTCCTTGTTTTGAAACATAATTTTTGTTTGTGTAACTGGCATGATGGAGTAATATTAATTGTAACATTTGTAATATTAATTGTAACATTTATAATATTAATTGTAACATTTGTAATATTAATTGTAACATTTCTAATATTAAATGTAACATTTGTAATATTAATTGTAACATTTATAATATTAATTGTAACATTAATTGTAACATTTATAATATTAATTGTAACATTTGTAATATTAATTGTAACATTTATAATATTAATTGTAACATTTGTAATATTAATTGTAGCCTTCTTTTCTTTACAGGTTCCGATACTTTATGCTTGGAGTTAGCTCGCACTTGTCATTTGTTAACACCCGATGAACGACAGCCTTCGCAGCACGCTCTTCTTTCAGGTTTTCTCCAAAGACTGAGTATAGATGGCGACACCAGGCGGTGGTGTAGACGGTGGTTTGTCCTCAAAACTGACAACTGTTTGTACTGGTACAAGACACCTCAGGTACTTGTGTAACTTTGGATATATAAAAAAACACCAAAAAAAAAAAACTAATGAACTATTTGACGACAGGAATATAAATAATAATTTTATGTGATGTGGAGGATGCTTTTTTTCTTTTACTACAGGCCCGGCATGGCCAGGTGGTAAGGACGCTCGGCTCGCAATCTGCGGATCGCAGGTTCGAATCCCCGTCACACCAAACATGCTCGCCCTTTCAGCCATTAGGACGTTATAACGTGACGGTCAGTCTCACTATTCGTTGGTAAAAGAGTAGCCCAAGAGTTGGC
>NW_013669675.1:84819-87126 GCF_000517525.1 Limulus polyphemus
AGTCTTACACTGCTAAATTAGGAATGGCTAGCGCAGATAGCCCTCGTGTAGCTTTGCGCGAATTTCAAAACAAACAAATAAACTAATAAACTTTACTACAGATCTACACACGACTAAAGGAGTTGAAATGATCACTTTATTGTAGAAATAGGAAGTGGGTAATGTAATGCACTAAACAACTCAGTTATAGGATAGATGACGTTTGTAATGTTTTACCTAAGGATATTCAAAATCATTGTTATAAAATCACCTCAATTACTCATTACTCATACTTTTAAATAAATCAAGGTTTTTATTTCGTCGTTTAAGTGGAATGCATATGATATTTTAAGAATAAACCGATTTTTGTTAAGAGGACGTGAGGATCGGCAGGATAAATAAGTCTGAATTAAACTACCAACTGAGTTCAAGCTTAAAAATAAACAGAACTGAGGGGGGATCAGCGGTAAGATTACGCACTTACAACGCACAATGAGTGAAACATACAGATGTGAACTAGCCATGACTCTTGGACAATCTGGAACAATTTAAACTGTGTGATTTATAACAGAGAATCAACGATCAAACATTTGCACTTCAGATCATGTGGTTTGTTATCGGATGCCTGATTTCCATAAAAAACAACAACTCATATGTATGTGTATGTGATGTTCATTATTTTCTAGTAGAGGTTTTGTCTTGTCATAGTCATAATATTGTAGATTATACTGTGATTGTTTTGTTTGTTTGTAGTTAAGCACAAAGCTATACAACGGGCTATCTGTTCTCTGCCCACCACTGGTATCAAAACCCGTTTTCTAGCGTTTTAAGTCCGCAGACATACCGCTGTGCCATTTGGAGGGGGGCATTATTGTTTGGGGCAATGTAGTTTCAACATTCTTGCTGATGTGATATTATTTTATTGCATTGCATTTCGCAAAAAAACAAAACAAGAAAAACTATTCTTAAATAAATAATTACTTTCAGATTTCAGATTTAGCTGGAGCTCTGGTGATCCATAATCATATCATTGCTCGGGTTCCGGGTTCGGGGTCTTCGAACACTTTTCGGGTTTCTAGACACGGGCTCCCTCATTTGTACTTTGCTGCTGATGACGAGCAAACTGCAAACAGGTAAGAGCAACGAAACAAACGTTATTAGAACTTGTAGATTGCTTTATGCCTTCATCATTAATTAGTAACCGTTTTTATTATTTTACTTAAGAAGAAGATTTCACATAATATTTATCAACTAAAGGTGAAATACAACAATGAATCTTTAAATCCTCTTCTGTCCTGGGCCCGAGTCGGCCCCATGGTAGATCTTTGGATTTCCGAGCTAGCGAGCCGGGTTCGAATCCAGGTGATATTGAGAAATCTTCCCTGTACTTTAAGTTCGGGTGATTGTTAACCCCTCCGCATGGATAAGGGGTAGTGGAACGCTTCTGATTTTCCCTCTGATTAGTATTTCAAATTTAGGAATGGTGGCTTTAACAGCTTTGCCATAAATACCAAAATCAATTTTTATTTCTTTCCCTTTTTTATTTCGAGCATTAACAAATTTTATTAACTTTGGAGTGTATGAAAAAGTACTGATCATTGTTAAAAATAATTTACTTTTCTGTGGAGCCGCGTAAAGAATAAACATAGTTTTGGGGTAAAAAATATTAAATGACATAATAAAAAAGCTATTACCACGCTCGGGTTAACGAAGCATACTAGTTAAAATAAATCTCACAATTTCTTAATGATTTTTTGAGAAAACTTTTAAAAAATATACAAATTCTATGTTTATTATAGTGAAAGCAAAAATAAATTCAATGAAGATTTACGTGTATTTATTTCTATATAGGTGGATAAGTTCTTTGAGTGATGCAGCCAGCAATATATGCCACGTAAGTTGCCACGATGTATGCAGTTGCTTGCCAGTTCGTTTTAATTGGTTTAGTATATTTAGTAGCTAGTGTTTAGTAGCTCAAACTCTCTCTCTCTCTATATATATATATATATCATATGTTTGTCTATCTAGTGTCAGTTTTGAGGAACTTGCTAAACCGGTTTCGAATAAATATGATAGAGTAACTTAGGCCTACCCTTAAAATTTCGAGCTAAATGGATAAGCAATTGGATGGGTACCTTTGGATCAGACGAACGGATCGTGTGCCGAGGCTCTAATATAGTGGAAGGGGTGGTCAACGCCCTTATATTTGGCATTAAAGCCAACATTACAGGTACTCTTACTAGAATAATATATTGTATACAAAAGCTAAAAAGCTCCAAAACTTGACCATACGCCACAAGGGTTAGAAAAGGTTATAGGTTAGTTGTG
>NW_013669675.1:87915-89956 GCF_000517525.1 Limulus polyphemus
GTGTGTATATATATATATATATATATATATATATATAATTATTTCGTTTAACCATACGACAAACGGAACTTAATTTTTGTTATCAGGAATATTTGTTGTCAATGTATTGTGCATCGGAATGTGTTCTTAATTTAAAGAATTCATAACTTTAAAACAAGCTGTGCAAATTTTTAAGGGATTTTAACGATATTCACCTCCTTTTCCGTTATCAAATTCTAATCACTTAAAGACCATAATCAGTTTGTACTTCAAGTATCAAAAACTGATAAAGAACGTTTTAAAATGGAAAGCAATCTACTATACAAAATCCTTGTTCCATGAAATCTAGAAATTAAACGGAATCTTAACCTGTTGTTGGATTAGAAGCTGCTCTAACATAGGATGACAAAAAGTAGCATTCAATTTACGTGTATAAATACAAAAATACTGTCTATGTTTTAGTGTAATTTTCAGTAGAAGCTTGCGAAGCTTCTCGAAGCTTCTGGTAGGGCCTGATGTTTAGGGCTCTCCACTCGCAATCTGCGGGTCGTGAGTTCGAATCCCAGTCAGTGAACGTGTTCGTCCTTTCAGCCGTGGGGCGTCATAATGTGACGATCAATCCCACTATTTGTTAGGAAAAAAATAGCCCAAGAATTGAGGGTGGGTAGTGTTAATTAGCTGACTTCCCTCTAGTCAATTACTGCTAAATTAAGGACGGCTAGCGCAGATAACCCTCGACTAGCTTTGCGCGAAATTCAAAACAAATCATACCAAACCTTAAATCTCGAAGACTCTCTAAATATTCCCCTTGTATTTTCTTTAATCTGCTGTTATTAAGAAACACGAATTAGGAATAATAGAATTTCTTCCTGTATCATACCGGTCGCAACTGATATTATCAGGATATTTCCTATTCAAGAAATTATCAAACTGTCAACAAAGAACATTTTACATCAATGTCAAGAAGGAAAGAAACTAAAACAGCCATTAGGCACGACTTGTCTGTTTGCCTCTAATAACCAAAATCCATTATGTAAATTACCTAGTAATCTTACCACAACTTGACCTGACTGAGAGGTACTTTCTAATGACATAATCGATTAACGGCGATGTATTTGCAATTAGTTCCTTAATTAGAAAAGTTACAATTCAAAGTATTTTATCTTGCCGCCACGTAAAATACCTGGAATAGTGATAAATAGAAAATTCGAGAGCATCTTCAACGTGATTGAAAGGAACCAGCATCAAAAGGGGTTTTAGTCTTGTCGGTATCTGTGAATAGAACGTTTATTCGTCATCTTCAACAAACCTTGTTATATCTTACAAGTATCTCCTTTCCAGATGTGAGTATTCTCTGTTAACGTGGTAGTGAAGGATATAGTTACATTACACAGAGTATAACTGGGACAATATGATTTTATCACCTAGATCAAGTATCGGACAATAAGGTTATGTTAAACAGAGTATGACTGGGACAGTATGATTTTATCACCTAGATCAAGTATCGGACAATAAGGTTATGTTACACAGAGTATGACTGGGACAATATGATTTTATCACCTAGATCAAGTATCGGACAATAAGGCTACATTACACAGAGTATCACTGGGACAATATGATTTTATCACCTAGATCAAGTATCGGACAATAAGGTTACATTACACAGAGTATAACTGGGACAATATGATTTTATCACCTAGATCAAGTATCGGACAATAAGGTTATGTTACACAGAGTATGACTGGGACAATATGATTTTATCACCTAGATCAAGTATCGGACAATAAGGTTATGTTACACAGAGTATGACTGGGACAATATGATTTTATCACCTAGATCAAGTATCGGACAATAAGGTTATGTTACACAGAGTATGGCTGGGACAATATGATTTTATCACCTAGATCAAGTATCGGACAATAAGGTTACATTACACAGAGTATAACTGGGACAATATAATTTTTATCACCTAGATCAAGTATCGGACAATAAGGTTACATTACACAGAGTATAACTGGGACAATATAATTTTTATCACCTAGATCAAGTATCGGACAATAAG
>NW_013669675.1:90812-92802 GCF_000517525.1 Limulus polyphemus
CGGACAATAAGGTTATGTTACACAGAGTATGACTGGGACAATATGATTTTATCACCTAGATCAAGTATCGGACAATAAGGCTACATTACACAGAGTATAACTGGGACAATATGATTTTATCACCTAGATCAAGTATCAGACACTAAGGTTATGTTACACAGAGTATGACTGGGACAGTATGATTTTATCACCTAGATCAAGTATCAGACAATAAGGTTATGTTACACAGAGTATAACTGGGACAAAAGATCTTTATCTAAAAAATCAAGCACTTGAGAACAAAAATACATTACCAAGGTTAATCAGTTGACAAGATATTTAGGCAAGGTACTCAGAGTTACGGAATCTAATGGATTATCTATGATACCAAATGTCTGATTTCCCTATGGTGTTTCAGTGGTAAGTTTACAGATTTACAACGGTAAAATCTGGTGTTTGATTCTCCGCGCTGGACACAGCAGATACCAAATGTGGCTTTGCTGAAAAACAATCACAACAGCAGTTCCTTATGGTATCAGATGTGTTATTTCCCAATTATATTAGATGTCTTATTTCTATATGATATTGGGTACCTTATCTTAGTTCCCTGTAATACAAAATGGCTTAGTTTACTATGATACTAGGTGTATTAATTCGCTATGTTACTAGGTGTATTAATTTACTATGATACAAGATGGCTTAATTCTATATAATACTAGTGGTATTAATTCACTATGATACTAGGTGTATTAATTCACTATGATACTAGTTGTATGAATTCGCTATAATACTAATTGTATTAATTCACTATGATACTAGGTGTATTAATTCACTATGATACTAGGTGTATTAATTTACTATGATACAAGATGGCTTAATTCTATATAATACTAGTTGTATTAATTCACTATGATACTAGGTGTATTAATTCAGTATGATACAAGATGGCTTACTTCTATATAATACTAGTTGTATTAATTCACTATGATACAAGATGGCTTACTTCTATATAATACTAGTTGTGTTACTTCACTATGATAGTAGGTGTGTTAATTCACTATGATACTAGGTCTAATTATTCACTATGATACAAGATGGCTTACTTCTATATAATACTAGTTGTATTAATTCACTATGATACAAGATGGCTTACTTCTATATAATACTAGTTGTGTTACTTCACTATGATACTAGGTGTATTAATTCACTATGATACTAGGTGTCTTAGTTCTCTAAGATTATAAGTCTCTTAGTTCCCTATGATACTAGGTGTCTTAGTTCTATAAGATTATAAGTCTCTTAGTTCCCTATGATACTAGGTGTATTAATTCACTATGATACCAGGAGCGTTTTCGTATAAATTATCAATATTTGATATTTCTAGAACTATTCATAGGTTAAATTTGTTGCTCAGTTTTAAGTTATTGACGCCTTATTGAATTATCAAAAAATATCTCAAAGTTACTTGAATTCAAACAAAAATTAAAGGGGAAAGAGAAAAGATGATGACACCTTAAGTAACTGAGAAATTTATGGTGTTTAGTTTCGACATAAAAAAAGTTTTTGTTGTTCATCACGGTGGAGGCGAACTCTCGCGTGATGAAACTTTACCATGGTAGATTCTTCGTTTATATAGCGAACTATGAATCTGGGCATCATTAAACTTTCCTGTTTATTTATTTCTGTTTTGAAATATATTGCACTAGAAATAAAATTTAACTCATCTCTAGGGACGTTAGTTTATTATTAGAAAAATAGCTTCCGCAGATGTGGTGATAATCTGTGGAAAGTTGAGGTTTCTCTAGAAATGAGATTAGGCTTAGTCAAAACCATCTTGGAGTATTTCTTCTTGTTGTTGTTTTCACTCTTATCACTCGATAAAAGAAAAAAAAACCTTCCAGTTTTAGCCTAACTTATTTGTGGCGTCTTTATACAGTCTACACAGCGTGGTCACAAGTAAATAGACACCACCTTTTCAGAAAAAATGAAAATTTTCAATCATATTCACATT
>NW_013669675.1:93433-95151 GCF_000517525.1 Limulus polyphemus
TAACCCAATCTGTGGAGAAACCATTGAACAGATTTCGGGCTCATCCCACAAACTTAGGCCACTTCTGTAATCTGGGATCCATTTCGATGATCCTCTTGACAGCCCTTTTTGTCCTCTCCGATGGACCAGGACGACCCGGACGCTGCTCAGTTGTTTCCTTGCCGTGTTTTCTGAACTGCACGATGATTCTGTTGACTGTCGAAAGCGGGATTGCCAAATTCTGCGAAATTTGCCGCTGACTTATTCCACCATCTGCTTGACCAGCTATCCTTCTTCTAACAAAATCTGACAATTCGAGAGAATCTTGAGTTCTAGGCATGTTGTAGCACAAGATCATTAGTCTGCGGACCATTTTCATTTATAGAGTGCTCTGTGAACACAAATTAGTTAGCATAAATCAGTTAAATGACGAAAAATTAGGTGTCTATTTACTTGTGACCACTCAGTGTACTTGGATACATAAAGATTTCCGCTAGTAAAAAAAATAAAAAAATCCTTAACTGTTTATTCATCTTTAAATGTATACCAATTATGGAATGCGACAAATTTATTGTGTATTCGTAATGAATCGTTAGTTATGGAAAAACTAAGCTTAGCGATTTTGTTTATCATACTCAGATTTTTCCCAAAAATCTACAAAACGAAATGTTGGTAACTGCTGTAAACGTTGTCAGCATTTGTTAGTTTCGTAATAACGTATAATTCTATGTAAATATTTGCAATAACAGTTACATACGAATACATTACAAAGCCTTTTTGGTCGTAAGTTTTACATATTATTCGTAAATCCAAGAAAACGTGAAAAACTACGTACTGTATTTTAGCTTAAGATAATATATCTCGTATTGAACAGTCTTACTGGTCTTAAAATAAATCATGTACTTTCAAGTACAAAATTATATCTTGTGGTCATATTGATCTTATAAATGATCTTTAAACTTAGCTTAAAATGCTGTATTTTGTAGTTTGTTTGTTGTTAAGTACAAAGCCACACAATAGTAGGCTACCAGTGTTGTGTCCACCACGGGTATCGAAACTCGATTTTTAGCGTTACAGATCTGACGGACTTACATTTGAGTTACTGGGGACTTTTTGTAGTTAACCATATTGTCTTATAACAGATTATTTATTTTAGCGTAAAATACTATTTTTATAGTGAAATTTGTATTGGTCTTATAACAGATTCTGTATTTGAGCTTAAAATACTATTTTTGGTAGTAAAGAATCATATGGTATTATATATGTATTTTAGTTGAAAGTACTATTTTTTAAACAATTGTATTGATCTTATAATACATCCTGTATTTTAGTTGAAAATACTATTTTTTAAACAATTATATTGATCTTATAATAGATCCTGTATTTTAGTTGACAATGCTATTTTTTAAACAATTGTATTGATCTTATAATACATCCTGTATTTTAGTTGAAAATACTATTTTTAAACAATTATATTGATCTTATAATAGATCCTGTATTTTAGTTGACAATGCTATTTTTTAAACAATTGTATTGATCTTATAATACATGCTGTATTTTAGTTGAAAATGCTATTTTTTAAATCAATTGTATTGATCTTATAATAGATCCTGTATTTTAGTTGACAATGCTATTTTTTAAACAATTGTATTGATATTATAATACATCCTGTATTTTAGTTGAAAATGCTATTTTTTTAATCAATTGTATTGATCTTATAATAGATCCTGTATTTTAGT
>NW_013669675.1:96042-103496 GCF_000517525.1 Limulus polyphemus
TGGTCTGGTGTTTTGTACTAGGTCCTGACGTGTGAGTTTTTGGTTGTGGATGCGGGCACAGTGTTCTTTGATGGCTCCATTTTGTAAGTGCATTGTTAGGCGTCTTGACAGGGTTGTGGTAGTCATTCCGATGTAGGAGGCGTATATGTATTATATATATATACACACACGTTCAATATTTCATAGTGTCAAATGTGCATGTGTATTTCTCCTTTGTGGAGCGTCAGTGACGCGAGTCTGTCAGGAAAAGCTTCCCCAAATTTTAAGTGAGCGCCACCTGTTATTTCCTTTTGTTTATGCGATTCTCTAAATTAGTGATGTGAAATTTCATCATGTGAATACCATGCTTTGTGGTAACAGTAATTAATATCTTGAAGCGTCCATTCGACTGTTCTACAAATCAAAATAAGTGAGAAAACAACTTTTAATATTGAATACTAAACTGTATTATTGACCATTATGAAATTACATTTATTTATTCTATTTGAAAATATCAATAACGTATGAAAATAGCCTAACAGTGATACGTTATTAATGTGGTTTATTCTTGATCAAACACAATAAACTTCAATAATTTATTTTTTGTTTTACTGCTGAGTTGAATTAAATGTATAAATGTTATCCTTTCACCTAGCTATGATATTGTTTATGAAATAATCCTTCCTGTAAAGCTTTTTGTAATAATTCTGTACAATGGGTCTGTAGTGATAATTTTGTTTGGTGAAGTGCTTATATTATTACTACCTTACAGGTTATGGCAATAATAATTATGGCCAGAATCGTGGTTCGAAAACAGTCATGTCAGTTATCCCATCCAATAAACACTTAAGGATAACTTTGCCACATAAACTGGAGAGAGTAGAGTACCTCCAAGAAACAAGCCTGTGGATACAGACTGCTTTTAGATATGTCATGGTTATAATTATTCCTAGTAAAAACATGGCTACTTGTAACCTTCTGGATAAGCCTGTAATCTCGTAGGACAAATACTCTGTATTAAACTTCTCTAATGAATATAATCCTGACGTTAAATGATAAAAATCAGATATTAAACCAACAACTTTTCATCCTAGAGTTACTGATATCTGATAATAGTTTACTGTAGATTTACTTCTTCTTCTTCTTCTTCGGCTCTGTTCTTTAGCAGAGGTCGTCCTTCTCCAGTCAAGTTTGTTCATTATTAGGTCTTCTGCAATTCTTTTCTCGTTCATGTCTTTTTTTAGTCCCATACTTCCAACGCGCTACTAGCCTTCCCTGTTTTCTCTTGTTGGTTACTGGCAGCTCTAATGCTCTCCTTATTACTTGTTCTTCATCTCTTCTCTTTATGTGACCTAACCACTTCAGCCTCGTTTTTCTTGTCTTTTTCTCGATTCCACGACTCCTGCCCTTTTTCTTAGTTTCCTATTCGTTCTCTTCTCTTTCATCGAAACTCCAAACAGCCATCTCAACATTCTCATTTCTGTTCATATCAAGAAGCCTTCTTTCTTCTTCAGAGTCCAAGTCTTGACTCTGTAGAGGAGCATTTGTCTAATCATAGTCATACACAGTTTGTTTTTCAGTGTCCTTGGTAACCTTTTGTCATAGATGACTGTGGTTACTTCCTTCCATTTATTCCAACCCGCCAGGATTCTATTTCTCACAACTTTCTAACTTCCTCCTTCACTTTGGGTTGTACTTCCCAAACATGTAAGGTCTTCTATCTGTTCCAGCGGCTTCCCGTTTATATCTGTGGTCTTAACCTTCTTATTCCTATATCTTCCACTCACCACGAGTTCAGTTTTCTAGCATTCACTTTCAATCCTCTTTTTTCCAAAATCTTCTGCCACACTTTAACTCATGTTTGTAGTTCCTTCTCAGGACAAGGTCGCCAGCGAAAAATAGCTCTCTCAGGGATCCCATGCGGCACTTCTTATTCTAGAAGTCAATTAAAATGACGAACAGCAGGGGATTAATGGCTGACCCTTGGTGCATCCCAATGTTTACTTCAAACTTGTCCACTTCTCGATGTACCATCTACACGATTTTTCCTTCATAAGTGGCTCTCACTAGTCTGGTCAGCTTTGCATGAACTTCTGTATTTCGGAGGCATCAATATACTAATTCTCATGGTACCCAATCTACAAGTGCATGGTATAACTTCTTGTTTCCTTCAAGGGGTACTTCTGGAACTGTCGCAGAATGAAGATTGCATCTATTGTTCCTCTCCCAGATCGAAATCCAAACTGTATTTCATCGATGTCTGTGACTTCCCATATTCTCATTTCCAGTACCTTTTCTTTCACTTTCAGTAGATATTCCACTAGTTTTATTCCTCTACAGTTTTCACACTCAAGAGGATCCCTTTCTGCATGTAGATATATATCAACAGGCACTCTCTCTGAATTCTACGAGTATCCGTTCTTTCATACATACATACATACTCAACTCCATCATCTTCTAGTGCCTTGACCATCTCAATGACAATCTTTGATGGACCTCCCTTATTATAAAACTTTTAACAAATCTGAAGACCTAAATAAAGGAAGTTAGAACTTTTCCGAAGATATCAGATGTCAGTAAATCTGCTGTAGGCCATAATCAGACGTCTGTAACTCCAGGTGCTAGTAACCTGAACAGAACATCACTTCTGAGATAAATATCCCTTTATCTGCTGCAGGCCATTATCAGTTATAAGTAAAACTGCTGTAGGCCATTAGCAGATATCAGTAAAGCTGTTGTAGGCCATTATCAGATATAAGTAAAGCTGTTGTAGGCCATTATCAGATATAAGTAAAGCTGCTGTAGGGAAAAAAAAGACTTCAAAGAATGGCATACAAAAAAGAGGCTAAAATAGTGGTAGTAGTGACGAAGAACGAGGCAACTAAACATTGGTATAAGAACATGGCGACACCAGAAGAGGAGAAGAAAGAACAAAAAATAGCCAAGCAAAGAGACATGGCAAAGAGAAACGTCAAAGGGATCAAAGTAATATAGGACAAAGATAGGAAGTTGCTGATAAATCAAAAGGCAGTAAAGCAGAGATAGAAACAACGATCTACTTAATACCAAAAATAAGACAGAAGAATTGGAGGAGACACCACCAATTGCAGGCCCAGTACTGGACGTCAGTAGAGCGGAGGTCAAAGAAGCAATCAGAAAAATGAAGATAGGCAAGGTTCATCTTCCTTAGAGCACCAGATCGGATTGTTTAGAAGTATTGTAATGGTCGTCTTCCTTAGAGCACCAGACATTTTAGCAAAAATGTAATAACTCCGGGTGTTTCGAGATTTTCTATTGTTGTTTTTCAATTGAAATAATTATGTTTTATTATAATGATCATCTTTATCTATATGATTAAAACGTACTCAATAATGTCTTTTAAGATAGTTAAGTTGAAGTTCCAGTAGTATTTTATTAACCTTTAGATACATCAGGAATATTATAATGATCTTTTATTTACGTCTCAAGAAAGCAACTTTCTAAAAAGCTCTCTACGTATCGGATTTGTTTGATTGTGATTTAAGTATTTTTGTCCTGAAGTTACAGATATATTCATAGTATTGTGATTTTAGCTAGTATTACAGATATTTTAGAACACATGTTATAAACACGTTTTTACAGATATTTCAATTGCATTTTAAAGATTTGTTAATGTAAGACAAGTGTTGCAGTTGGGTAGACTTGTACGCACATACCAGTTTTGTCGAACAAAATGATAGTTGTAGATGAAAACGCCCAAGTGCAAAAGATACTGCAAAGAACTTCTTCACTGAGCTTTGCAAGTATTAGAAGTGAATAAAAAAAGACATATTTACACACGGTATTTTTATCTCTAGTCAAATGTGTTTTGTTCATTCCAAACAAACTAAAGAAAGTCATCCTGATATCTGTAATTCTAGCTACAGTAGTTCATTCTCAAACCACGAGGGGAATTTCAAGTTGCCCCCCAGTGGCACAGCGGTATGTCTGCGGACTTACAACGCTAGAATCCAGGTTTCGATACCTGTGGTGGGCAAAGCACAGATAGCCCATTGTGTAGCTTTGTGCTTAATTACAAACAAACAAACAAACAAACAATTTCAAATTATTGTTAAAAAGACCACAATACTTACAACTAACTGCTTTAGTTACACTTACAAACTTTTAGTAATATTTTGATTAGTCATTTAAACTAGACTTACGAATACAGGGTTATCATGAAAAAATAAAAAAAATAAAACCACTTGTCTTAGAAATACAAAATGTGGCATATGGGACATTGATAAATTTGTTTTCTTGAAAATTTTAAAAATATATTCAACCAAAATGCATACAAGTTTCCAAATACTGAAACAATACTCGAATTCTTCAGTTTTTTCACTTATTTGTTATTTTTCTACCGGTTTTGTGACTTCAAAGGCCACTCTTCAGGATGTAATTTTACAGATTATCTGTAATGAAAACATTCAAATATCACTTTACAACTAAACATAAATAAACTGATCTAAATAAACATATTCCATATATGTTTATATCTTTGATTATATCACAAATTATTTCAGGTGGACCGTTATCTTGAACTCTGTCTCACCAACGTTCATTCACCAGCTTTGACATTTCCGAAACCAGATTGTGAAGGATATCTCAGAAGACTCGGGAGCAGATGGAAACGAAGATATTTCCTTTTAAAAGATGGCTCCCTGTATCTCTATCTAGACCGAAGTTCCCCAGCTGCAACAGGTTGGTTTAAGTAAAAGGTTCAATGTTCGTTTAACATAGACTGTTTTTGTTTGTTTGTTGTTGTTTTTTGGGGGAGGGAGTTCCACCGCTATCTTCGTGTGACTGTTGAGTAGTCGATAAACGTAAACTGTTTCTGTGTTCTCCTGTTTAGCTAAAAACAAAATGCAGAATTACTGTTCTGTATTCTTCTGGCTTATTTATTATCCACAGCTAGGCACAAACCGTCCGGTATGAATACAGTAACACAGATATTATCAATATCAAGTGTGAATACGAAAACATAGGTATTTTGAAAAAACTTCTGGTATTAACACAGAAACTCGGATATCTTATATTAACTCAGCTTGTTGCTTTGTAAATACGTCCAGTTAACCCCCCCCCTCCGCAACTACAACTACAACTAGCAGGACCAAACCTGGCAGGTGGCCCAGGAGAACATTTTATTTACACTGGCTGGTCAGTTTATTATGGCCTATGCCCAATAACGATTTGTACCACCCCTTGCTCGAATAATAGTTATGATGCGACATGGTATAGAATCCACAAGATGGCGAAAGGTGTGTTGAATAATTTTATACCCAATCAGTCATTAACATTGTACGCAATTCATGGAGTGGGGTAGGCTGAGGATAATGAGGGTGAATTTATCTTTCAAGTTCATCCCACAGATGCTTAATTGGATTGAGATGGTGGCCATGGGAGATACCTGAGGTCTCCACAATGTTCCTCAAAACCACTATTTGAGTTCTGTGGATGGAAACATTGTTATCTTGAAAGTCATCGTTCACATCAGGGTACACATGAAGCATCACTTGATGCTCGTGATCAGAAATTATGCTGAGGTAAGATTTTGAATTTCGTTCTTCCTTCTAAAGGGACCAAACGGCCTAGGATATATCAGAAAAAAAAACACACCAAAAACAATGCTCCAAGCCATGACTCCACCACCAAAGGTCTGAAATGTTGGTATTACACAAGGGGGGGGGGGTAAGTTATTATTGTGTCTTTTCTAAATCTGTCTTCTCTTGTGCAAAACTAGAGTAAAGCACGATTCACTGGGCTACATCATCTTTTGCCAGCTCTTATTATTCCAATTTCTGTACTTTGTACACCACTAAAGTCCAGTTGCTTATACAATAACCTTCTACTGCCATAGTCCATTTGTTGCGGCGTTTTTTTTTACAAAGTACGGCTGGAAATGGGCTTGGATTTCTTTGCATTGAATGTCTATAGTTTTATGACGGTCGGACTTTACCATCTTGTCTGACCGCTTTTCTTCCCTTTCTTTCTTTACGTGCTTGTGTCCACAATTTCTCCTCACAGAAAATATTTTATTTGCCTTTTGCTCGAATGTTCGATGTTTTGAAGAAGCCTACCAAAGAAACTGTCTTGGTACACCTACTAGACATACACCCACTATCATGTTAGACTGACAGGAAATGTTATTTTGTACTTTATTAGTTAAAAGGTGTTGTTTATAATAACTGGCATCAATTGCAAATAAATGAAAGTTTGAATGGTGATGATGACAGTGTAGACTGCACTCTATAGTAGAACAAAAAAAAAACTTGAATTTTAGTGCAACTATATCAATATAAATAATAATGCTGCAAGGATCACTTTACACATCATGTGATCAACTTACTTTGTATCAGTAGTTCAGGTCAGGCCCAGGTCTAAAGGGATACATAGATCCCAACAATGTGGCCAGCCAGGATATATTGCATAGTCCCCATTAGTCATCTCCTGTTGGTCACTCAGGCATGATGGGGGTCTAAGAGCTGGTTTTCAGGGTCGTTGAACCCGAATCTGATATGAGATTTTGTGTTCTTTGTCCCCCTCGAAATCCCTTGGATGCCATGTTTGAAACAGTATTCATACTCCTACTCACAAGCTAGCGAGAATACACATGGTACACGTGCTTAAGTACCATTGATGGGTGTCCTAATGGGCTTTTTTCGGGTACAGACTCTCATCGTTCGGATAACTCTAGTTCACCAAGATGAGCTAAAAATGCGTCTTGAGGGCCATCTATGCAATTAGGTCTAGAAGTAGATTTCCAGGTTGCTGAACTCGAATCTAGCAAAATGTTTTCTATTCCTGGCCCTGCGAATCATGGTGATGCCTTTGAAGACCGTAGCGACACTATTAAAGAATTTTATATCAAATGAATGTTGAAATGTAACTTTACATACAATATACATAAAACTATCACTAAATACTGTTCCTGTAAAAGACTAGGCTAACCTTAGTTCTCTGTAGTTTTCAGAACTCACCCATATGTATCTCTAGGCCAAAGTTACGCCGTAAGAACAAACGTCAGTTCAGTGGTATTCTGTAATCTTATGGGTTGTCCCTTAGCTACATCTAAACCCAAATTATTCGGTATAGATGCAAAACGTACAAAAGGTCAAATCTTAGATATTTGTATTTTTTATTATAAAAGCTGTAGAAAGCTCTGGTTCTAAACGATATTCACATGAAAAGAACCTGATAACTGATGATTCTTTGTGAGAGAATATTGTATGTAAGGCCTCTAACTAATTGTTGTTTATGAGAGAATTATATTTGTTGAACCTGAAAACTAATGGTTATGTGCGAGAAAGGGTTATGTGTGAAAACGTGTTGCCTTGAGAACCCGGAAACTAAGATTGTGTCTCAGAAAATGTTGTTTGTAGGCCTTTTGTTTAAAAAAAGATGTTTGCAGGACCATATAACTAATGATTTTGTATCAGAATGTTATGTTTGTAGAGACT
>NW_013669676.1:0-1460 GCF_000517525.1 Limulus polyphemus
GATTTATCTGCTTCAGCCATTTTTACTTGATGGAAACCTGACTTTAAGTCTAGAGTTGAAAACCACCTGGCTCTACTTAGGGAATCAAGAGTATCGTCAATTCTTGGCAGCGGGTATGAGTCTTTTTCAGTTATACTGTTAAGAGCTCTGAAGTCCACACAGCAACGTTGGGTCCCATCCTTCTTCTGGACTAACACGACGAGAGCTGACCAGGGACTATCTGATTTCTCGACTATCCCTTCCTTAATTAGGCCATCCATGGCCTTCTCTATCTCTTGTCACTTTGCCAGAGTTATTCTTCTCAGAGGGATCTTTATTGGACGGTGATTGCCTGTGTTTATTCTGTGTTCTACAAAATCTGTGCAGCCGAGGTCATGATCTCCTTTCGAAAAGACGTCTGCATAATTCGCCAAAAGTTCCCTAACCTGAAGAGTCTGTGATGATGACAAATAGACTATGCTCTTCTTATAAAGGTCAGTAAAACGTTCTGGGAGTGTATGTCCTTTCTTTGTAGATGTATTTCTTGCTTTAACATTGCCTGGCTCTACCTCCTGGCACACATCCAACAATGCCTCTTCCTTAAGTGTCTGCTCACATTTATGCCACTGTTATGGGCACTACTTGATGACCTGCCACAAGTGACCTTCCAATCTTCACATCCTTTGGCCTGGATGGGTCTTCCATGAGCTCACTAGTTACCCACACTGGTCCCCACAACCTTGCAGAATGTCCTGTCACACCACAGAGCTTCTGTATGACTTATGGTACTCCTTTGTGATCTAGCACCTTGATACTCACAAGGGTTTGCTGAGATGCAGAATCTATAACAAAGTCACACCTTTGACCATCCAGCTTCCCTGTCACATAGACACTATACGTACATGCCATTTTACACTTAGCTGTTGGGACTTTCACGACGGGGGTTGGTGGGCGTACCTCAACACCAACCACTACTGGTTTCTCCGAGGCTGACTTATTGGTAGTATTCTTCTTCCACTGGCTTCTCGTATGTCCTTGCTCTCCACAGTTCCAACAACCTTTCTGGGTAGCAGCCTTTCCTGTCGTGGTATCTTCCCTGTGTTGAAGTTGCTGGCATTGAGCTCTCTTGTGCCCAGGTTTGTTACAGTGCCAGCAAAGTCCCTCAAACTTCTCTGAAAGCTGCCCTCTTCTGGCCTTGAATCCCGATGACTGTCCACTCTTAGTACCTCTGTACTGGACTTAATGTAGAATTCGATTTCAAGAGTTCTGGCCACTGCATCCTGCATAGTAGAGGGGTGTGCTTGCTTCATCTGTATCTGCAGTTGTGGACTGTCCAAGGCTTCTACAAACTGATCCCTCAGCAACAACTTGATGAGATTGGTTGGTGCTGTTGGGTAGGTCTTGTGTGCCATACTCTCCAAATCCTGTGCCAGCTCTTGCAGGCTCTTCCTTTTAGCATGGACTCTCGTCCTAAACCTATG
>NW_013669676.1:2174-8401 GCF_000517525.1 Limulus polyphemus
CTTTCTGCTCCTCTGTCCATCCATTCATCTCTGCCAGGAACTCAAATTGTGCTCTATATGCTTCCCACGGTGCCTTTCCATCGAACTCCTGTTGCTTCCTTCATACTAGATAACCCCTGTTGCTGACATTCATATCTGGGATGTGACTTCTAACAGGACTGAAGATGTCTGCATTAGGGTTTAGCTGTGGGGTCTTGAAGGTCTAGCCATTGTCTGGGGCTGATTAAGTCGATGGTTAATGTATCCTCCTTGTGTAAAACACAATAAATCATCCTTTAATGTATTTAATTTGCTTTGAAATTTACTAATGTTTTCCATTTGTGTACTTTGGCCTTCTCTCAATTGTTGGAGACTTTCTTCTTGTTTATTTTCTTTCTCCTCCATCCACTGCTGTAATCTCTCTTCTTGTTTATTTTGCAGTTCTAGCTGCCACTGTTGCAGGTTTTCTTGCAACTGCTGTTGTCTCTCTTCTTGTTTCTTTTCTTTTTCCTCCAACAACTGCTGTAATCTCTCTTCTTGTTTATTTTGCTGTTCGAGCTGCCACTGTTGCAGGTTTTTATGCAACTGCTGTTCTTTCTCCTCCCCTCTCGTTTCTTTTCTTGTTTATTTTCTCGTTCTTCTTGTTTCTTTTGCTGTTCTTGTATTGCTGCCATCAAATCTGTTAAGCTGTAGTTTGATTTGCCACCTTTCGTTACCATCTTCTTCTTTTTTATTTTTATTTTCTGTTCCACTCTCTCTGACACCAATTTGTTATGTCTCTGGTCGTTTGTTAATTTCCCATAAAAATTATTCCCAAGGAACTTCAGCAATACAAGCCCTTTCTTAAATAAAACTAGTTTATTCTTCCTCAATACGACTTTGCAATATACAGAATTTCCACAGTCATTTTAACTTAAACACACGCTATAATTCACAACAATTTACACTATTTACTTATGGCTTGACTCGATTATCTGTCTCTATCTCCCTGTCTGCTGTTCAATTATCTATGCCGTCACTTCTCGCCGGTCTTATATATACAAAATAGAAGGCGTCTGGCAAACACTCGAGCCGTCAGGAACGTTCGAGATACTCATTACGTGTTACCAGTGTCACGTGACTTCCGCTGTCGTAACACAAATATTAAACAATACATGAATAAAAATAAAGGCTTCCATCTGATTAAGACATGTTGATATGAGATTAACTATAATTACTGGCCTGTAAGGTATTATTTGAAGATACAGTGTACTTCTTATTTTCCTTAATTCTTATGAAAAAATATTTCAATCTTAACATTGAAATATTTGGCAAGAAGTGAGTTTTCATGGAAGGATAAGAGAAACGGAAAGACTCACACTATGTCTGAGAGAAAACATGGTTTTACCTTTTGTTTTTAGTAAGGGTCGTGGTGCAAGATATTTCTATTAGATCGAATCAAAATGCTTATGAGTAGGTTAATTATCAGTAGTATGTGAATTTAATAGGCAGTAGCTTAGATATTATAATAAGCATAAACATCACGTACCAAGTGTTTTATTTGGTTGTGATAGAATATTTTCAATAAAGCAGAATGAAATATGCTTTACCTAATATTTTCTTAACATTTTTTCACTACAAAATGCAGTATATTATTCATGTAATGGAGGCTGTGAGTGTACTAGGAGGAGGAGGCAGAAAGTAACGCCCACGTAGTTAAAAGTTGTGCCAAAGCTAATACTAAACTGGTAACTAGAAGGTAAGACAATGTAAATGTCAGTGGATTTTAACAATCAAAGTAAGGGGTACAATCAACCGAATTCAGCTCATGTGTGTTAGATCCAGTTTTGTTGTCTCAACCCTATTCCTTTCTTATTGAAACTGAGTTCTGTTTATATAACAATTAGATGGTATTTGAAGGAATGGTGATGGGTCGAAGGTAAGCCTGCTTGCCATTGTCATGGGAATGGCAAATGGTAAGAGCAGCAGTAAAGCTATTAAGGTACTAGTCAAACAGAGACTCATTGAAGTCTGTGGACCGAGAAATTTATGGGTATTAGGGATATATGCATAACCATATTTGGACTCTATAGAAATGTTGCATAACAACTCTGCTTCTAAATATTGTATTTATAGGGAATAAATTATTGTATCCAAGCAATTCTCAATCAATGCACTGATACAAGTTATTATAACAAACATTACACTTTAAATTAAATATACTGTGACTAAAAATTTTACCAAGTAGTTATAACCAGATGCTACTCTTGAATTTTATAGTTTACCATATTTCATCCTGACTGCTATTAGCAATAAATATTTCATTATCATCTTTCTAAAGGAACAAATAATATAAAGGTAATTTATTAATTTTAATATTAAAAGTACTTAAAATTGATTTCTGATTTATTCAAACCCTATTGAACATAATCACCTTGGACTTCAACTGAATGAAACTTCGAACTGGTGTATTTAAGTGTTTTACACTCACAAAAAAGAAACCTATCATTCTATAGGTATTTGAACTACTTGTAGCATTTCTTCGTATTGTTAGTCGACACTGGGCAGCTTGTACATAATTGAATAAATCGTGCTTGTTGAAACATTTGTTTAACAACAAGTAAAAGCTTGGAATGGTATATTCTTTCATTGGGTGGTGTGTCTGTGAGCCAGACTAGTTTCGAAGAATTCCACTTCTCATCAGTGACCCTGGACACTACCGTCAATGAAATATCAACAAACAACAACATAAGTGTTATTTCATTCCGATCCCAGGGGGATCAGAGGGCGGGCTGGCAGAGGGTTAAGCCCTCTCATCAGCCAAGCAACGAAAAAGAAAAATGGGTAAAATGAATAATAGACTGGTAAGCGTGCAAGTCAGCACAGGAGGCGGAAAATGGGGAAAATGCGATATTTTCAGATGGAGGAGACAATCCGGAGAAATATGGGTGAACATTAACCAGTCTATATCACATAATGGAGATTGTGTGGGAACTGGCACAGGCATAAATGGTATTATGAATCAGGATAGATAAATGGGGGAAGAAGGGACATCGGCATCTCGATGTGGTTGGGATTGCCAGCTGGGAGGGACATGACATAGAGGTTCAGTAGGTGATCAGCTGGTGCAAAAATGCTTCTCGGAGTGGGTACAGTGGTGGCGAGAACATCAGAGAAGATGGGATTGTGATCACGAGAACATTTATTAACATAGCGAGTGTGAAGCTGTTGAAGGTGTAATAGAATGTGAGGAAAGTTGATATGGCGATAAAGGTTGGAAGTGGGACTAGAGAGTTTGACACCAAAGGCGAGCTGGAGGGAATGGCGCTCCAAAACCTGGAGACGAGAGTAGAAGGTCAGAGAAGCAGATATCCAGGCAGTATGTCCATTGGTTAAGCAGGGTCTGATAAATGTATTGTATGTGTAATACAGAAGAGGAGAGTTCAGGCCCCAGAAGATACCAGTGAGAGAATGGAGGAGATGAAGACGTCGAATAACCTTAGCAGAAAGGGCAGATAGGTATGGCTTCCAAGTAAGATGCCTATCAAAGACAATGCCTAGATAGGTCATGGAGTTGGAAAGGAGGATCGGGACCTGGACATCAAATAGAGACGGGTCATGGCAAGGGCGAAACTTATGATGAGTTGGACCAAAAAGAATAGCTCGTGTCTTAGGAACATTGTGGAATAGCCACCAGCAGTGACACCAAGACAAAAAAGAATTTACAGCAACCTGGAGTAGCTTGTTCAGAGTTGACATCGTGGAACAGTGGGCTACCAAAGCTGTATCATCAGCATATTGAAAAACTGAAGAGAGGGCTGGGGACAAGGCATATGAGCAACATATATAATGTACAGAAGGGGAGACAACACAGAACCTTGTGGGACTCCAGCATGTAGTGTGAAAGTGCGAGAGAGAATTCCATCAATCGATATAGCAGCATGCTGCCTATGTAGAAAAGAGGAGATGAGACAAATATAGGGAATAGGAAAGTGTAACATATGCAGTTTTTGGAGTAAACCATGATGCCAAACTGAGTCAAAAGCACGCCATAAATCAAACAGAAGCATGCAGGAGGGTCTTCAAGTGTTGAAATGATTGGAAAGTGAGTCATACAATTTGAGAAGTTGATCCAAAGTAGAAAGACGTGGGCGAAATCCCATCTGTGTATGATGCAGCAGGTTGTGAGCAGCTACGTATTGATGAAGATGGACAATAAGGATGCATTCAAAGGTTTTACTGAAACCACTAGTGAAACTTATAGGACGACAAGAATTAACATCAGAGGCAGGTTTACCCGGTTTCAGAAAAAGCAGGATAGTGGATAACTTCAAGGAATCAGGAAAAAATGCAAGAAGTCGAATGAATTGCAGAGGGGTATGACGGACTTAGCAGTATGAGATTCCATCAGGACCAGGGGCAGAGTTACATCTGTTCTTCAGCACCCACCAGACATCAGCTGCAGTAATGGGAGCATGTAAGAAATCATTGTCAATAACATGAGAAGAACTAGGAGTAAGGTCAACGAGGGAGGCAATGGTTAAATTAACGCTGGTTGTAGTGTCACTGTAGTCAAGAATATGATGTTCCGGTACTTGAAAGTTCTGTTCATGAAAAACAGCAAAATGATTGGCCATGTCCAAAGACGTAGAAGGTGCAGTATAGGATAGGCGGGAGAGCATTGTTAACCTGTGAGGAGCTTAAAATGGTTCAAGAATTGCAAGGAAGCAGAGGAATTGCCGAGTTTGTTACAGGCCTGATGCCACCACTGACGTCGGACTGCCCAAACAAAATTATGGGCAGTACGTTGAAGACCTCGGGATCATTGCAGTAACAAAAGATCATGAAACCGACGATATTCACGCATTAAAGTGGATAAGTGATGTAACAGATCTACAGCTCTACGAGGTAAAGCTGGTTTATGGGGAGCTGAAGAAGAAGTCAGTATGTGTAAAGCACTGGCATCAGAGAGAAGAGTGGTGTGTAAGGTGGCGAAGGAGTCAACATCTGCTGCTGTAGTAAGAGGTCGATCCATATCTGGTATGGCACTAGTAATATGTGAAACATAAGATTTCCAGTCAGCAGAAAGAAAATTTAGATGAGTCCGACGAAAAGCACGAGGAACAGACAAGGACTGCGAATGGACACAAAGTTCTATGGGGAGATGACCACTACCAATGGGAGGACACATCTGGAGAGTGATAATAGGAACCAGGTTGGAAGAAACAAAGACAATATCAGGTGACGAATGAGAAATTGGACGACTAGGGGCAGACAGGGAACAGAAAGGGAACATAAGGAGGACTGGAAATGGACAAGTTCGGCAGAGATCCTACTGTGGTAGTTTACATCAGGCAAGAAGAACATAGCTGCGAAAAGAGTGGTCCAGAAAGGAGAGAAAGGCATTGGGCAAGGGAACTCTGGGACGAATGTAGATAGTTGCAATAGTGATGATATGAGATGGCTACCAAATGCTCAGGATAAGTGGACTGTGGAAGGGAATGTAGGTGCATGGGAAGGCGAGTACATGTAGTGATTGCCACACTGCCTCGGGCCCAACCAATAGGATGATCATGGCGATGAAAAGTGTACCCTGACAGATGGATCCTTTGAGTAGGTTTCAGAAAAGTTTCATTAAGGATAACACAATCATAGGAGCCGCTGTCTAGCAAGATCTCCAAGAAGGGGAGGTTATGAACAAGATAGCGAATATTGACAAATAAAACCTTCAACTTGTAGTCTCTGTAGGATCCCATACACGACGAAATAGGAAGTGAGAGTTAAGTCCAGAATAAGTGGTCTGCATGTGAAGGCGAAAGACAGTCTTAGCAGCATGAATAATATGATCTAGAACTAATGTATGCTGGAAGGGGAGGACATTCTGTAGTATTAAAGTAATGAACTGGATGATATCCTCCGTGGTAGGAGACATAGTAATAGAATTATCCGGAGGGGTAATGGTATCGGTGGTATGCACTGAAGCAACAGAAGCAGGATCATCAGTCTTGGGGGCAGGTTTACCCTGACACTTAGAGGAGTATGTAGGAGTGTTGCAGAGGGGAGGAGAACTTAAGCGAGAGCATTGGTGAAGGAAATGAGGTCCGCGACAATGAGAACAAACTGGTTGGTTAGAGCATTTAGCAGTGGTATGCGAGTGGTATAATAGGCACCTCTCACAGCGCAGAGCCTGGGGGCCGGGGAAGGGAAGCTTCAACCCGATGGCGTTGACGGAAAAGAATGCTCCATTAGACAAGAGATGATCTATAGTA
>NW_013669676.1:9371-31158 GCF_000517525.1 Limulus polyphemus
TGGGCAGCTTGTACATAATTGAATAAATAGCGTTAAACATTTGTTTAACAAGTTACTTGTTGTTAAGCAAATGTTTCAACAAGTACTATTTATTGAATGAAACTTTGTTTCAAAGTTTATCTTTGGAGATTATTTGCAGCTCAATAACCTTTCATGTGAACACCAGCTTATGTTACTATATGACCAGTCTAGGTCAATACTAAGCTTTCAGTCCAATGGCTACGATATTAGACCAGCATCTCACGTCTTTTTCACCTTGTATGTATGCTGCTAGAGTGTTTTTGCGTATTTTTAAAGACATATTTATAAATTGCTTTATATTACTGTATGTAAAATGTTATTACTGACGAAAGTCTTCGGGTTATTACTATTATTTTTATAATTCATATTTTCATACTTTCCTGAGCCATACGTTTGGATACACATGATGACTTCGAAAAAAATATAAAGTTTTTATGCTTTTTTAAACTATGCAACTACATATGATATTAATTTCTTATGTAATTAATAATTAAGACGTTAAACTAATCTCCAATACAAACATAGATTTTAACCAACAACAACGTATGAAAAATGTTAATGTTTCATAATTCCTTTTCTAAAGCGAAAACGAATCTTTGAACTGGCACCCCAGTGGCACAGCGGTATGTCTGCGGACTTACAACGCTAGAATTCGGGTTTCGATACCCGTGGTGGACAGAGCACAGATAGCCCATTGTGTAGCTTTGTGCTTAATTACAAACAAACAATCTTTGAACTGTTCATTTTAACTTTATAATAGGAAAAAATCTTCTTGGTATACTTTAGACATATGTATGCATAAAATGTCATACAGACAAATTAATATCATTAAAAGTTTATAATTAGATCTTGGTAAAGTTTTTATGTCTGAAAAAATTCATCCGTCAAAGCCAGTGAGGTTTTATCATTTTTAAACTAATTCGACTACACTGATAACCTTTAAATATTGAAAGTTCTATCCCTTAAAAGACTGTATTTAAAATTAAAATAATTTGAACCCCTCCCCACCCCCCTATAAGATATGTTTATAAGTTGTGAGGAAGAGACTGGTTTGGGGGACTTCGAATAAGGAGTGCAAAAAAGCTTTGACCTTAAGCTAAAGTTGCCAGTTTCTTCTATACAAAATGTTCTGCAGACAACCCATTTCATAAAGGAAGAACAACCCTAAAGGCCATTCACATCAAAAACTTTCTCCAGGTTACGTCATAAAATGGCTTTTTTCTTTTTCTTTTTTTAGCAGAGGCAATCATTATTATATATCAAACAATTCAGTTTTTCCTAGAGTAAAATAAAAAATAGCATTCACATGTCTTTACATTTTTTAATAACTAATAAACTCAACGGTTCTATCCTACTTTAGATTGTCTGAAAAAAGAAAACAGAAATATACATTTTTCAATGGTTCAATCTATTTGTTCTTCCATTCACTTTTCATCAACAAAAGCGTCTGAAAGGACATGCATCGAGTTGATATTACTTAACAATCAAACAATCCTCTAACAATAATATTCTTTAAGTAATAATCTTCATCCACCTCACATCACCCTAGTGGTTCAGCGGTAAGTTTACAAAGTTATGACGCTAAAAATTGGGTTTCTATACCATAACTATAAATAACACTAGATTGGCCAGTCAATGCTCTTTATCACTGAGGGGCATGTGCACATGCAGCCGCCATTGCTATGTGTTGAAGTTCGAACGGGCAGATAATGTAAAATGGCTGAGAGTGACAGTTGTCCGTCTAAGTCACGGCTCGGAAGAGCGAAGGGAACACAGTGTTATGTCATTAACTGTTACACATACGGTAACCAAGAGTCAAAGGAGGAGGGTGTTACATTCCACAAGTAATTAAAACCTTTTTTCTATAATATATTAAGTTACAGTAGGCGAAATCGCCATGAACATGGTGGCAACATCGAACTTGCGTGGATGTTTACATCTAGTTTCAAAGTATATATGCAAGTTTTTGTTTTTTTTGGAAAGCATTTCACTTACACAAATCGACATGACAGTTTGACAGCTTTTGATTTGAAATGCTGACAATATTAAGTACTCGTATAAGGTGAAATAATCACGATATTCTAATGTCGTCCACTGACCAGTCAGGCTATACAGAGATGCCGTCAAAACATACACTGTCTACAGATCCAAGTTCTGTGTACATTCACTTTGATGCTATCACTGAGTATCAAGGTAAGTTTATTAAATAAACCACTTCGTTAATGGACAAGAGAGGAAGTTTGGGTTACGTTGTATGGTTTAAGATCAGTGACGTTTGTTTGAAGTTAAGCACAAAGCTACACAATGGGCTATCTGTGCTCTGCCTTCCACGGGTATCAAAACCAGGTTTATAGCGTTGTAAGTCTGAAGACATACCGTTGTGCTACTGGGGGCGATCAGTGACTTTATGGCTTATCCGTGAAAATATTCAAACACAGGCCTAATACTGTCAATAGACTCATTCACAGAATTACATGAGATATTAAATTTTTGCGAGTGGCCCCTTCCAGTCCAAAATCCTTGAGCTGTCAGTGCTATTACGATAAATAATCAGTATGCAATTACATATGATATTAATTTCATACATAATTAATAATCAAGACGTTAAACAAATCTCCAATAAAAACATACTGTTACGACAGCGGAAGTCACGTGAGACTGGTAACATGTCATGAGTTTCTAGAAGGATCATGACTTTTCCTGGCAACTCTAGTCTTTTCCAGGCGTCCTCTATTTTAGTATATAAGCCCGGCAAATAATTGCAGATAGACAGGTATAGAGATAGATAATTGAGTCAAGCGAGCGGTAGTGACCGTAAGTAAAGTGCGTGAATCGTTGTGAATTGTAGCGTGTGTTTACGTTAAAGTGACTGTGGAAATTCTGTGTATTGCCAAGTTGTATTGAGAAAGAATAAACTAGTTTTATTTAAAAAAGGACTTGTATCGCTGAAGTTCCTCGGGAAGAATTTATACCGGAAATTAACAAACGACCAGATATGCAACAATACATTTTAACCAACAACAACGTATCAAAAATGTTAACGTTTCATAATTCCTTCTCTAAAGCGAACGTGAATGTTTCAACTGTTCATTTTAACTTTATAGTAGAAAAAATATTTTTCTTGAAATACTTTAGACATACACGATGTATACACTGTCGTTTGTTTTTTTTTTGTTTGTTTTTGAATTTCGCGCAAAGCTACACGAGGGCTATCTGCGCTAGCCGTCCCTAACACTAGAGGGAAGGCAACTAGTCATCACCGCCAACTCTTGGGCTACTCTTTTACCAACGAATAGTGGGATTGACCGTCACATTATAACGCCCCCACGGCTGAAAGGGCGAGCATATTTGGTGTGACGGGGATTCGAACCCACGACCCGCAGATTGCGAGTCGAGCTCCCTAACCACCTGTTCATGCCGGACCTTACACTGTCGTATGGAGAAATTAATTTCATTAAAAGTATATAACTAGACCACGGTAAAGTTTTTGTGTCTGAAAAAGAAAGATTCACCTGTCAAAACTACAGAGGTTTAATCATTTTTAAACTAATTCAATCACACTGACAACCTTTAAATATTGAAAGTTCTAGCCCGAGATTGTATTTGGAATTAAAAGAAGTTGAACCTCTCCCCACCCTCCTATAAGATATGTTTATAAGTTTTGAGAAAAAGAATAATTTTCAGGACTTCGAAAACATACACATTTTTTTCTTTACAATAAGAGACTGGTTATGCACATGAGTTAAGCTGCAATAAAAATTGGAGGGTTGTAGCAAAAATTCTTTCCTACACTTCAAGCTTTTAATTATAAAATTATAAATTTTAATCCAGATACCATATGGATAGAAGGGGCTCAGATACAAAAAGATCTAGTAGTAAGAGAAGAGAGGGGAGGAGAACATGACCATTCGTCATAACTTGGTAAAAAGGAGGAAATGGAGTCCTTAAAAGAGTGACATTGCTAAATTTATTGTCCTTAGAACTAGTATAGCATATGTAATGCATCATTGATGAAATAGATTTAGTGATTTGTGTTACTTCTTTTGGACTTCATGTTGTATATATATATATATATATATACATATATATATATATTTCAAGCATTTGTATCAATTTTTGCCACAAATTCTCAAATAACTCCGAATGAATTTTTTTATATTTATATCATAAATTTTCTCATTTTTTTCATCCACTTCAATTAAGAACGTTGAATGTTTGGAGGTGCAAATACGTACATAACATTCTTCTCCACTCCTAAAAGGACATGATGCGCCATCTCTTGTGCCATTGTCAATTTGACTGGCGGGCTTTGAAAGTTCAACACATAGCAATGGCGGCCGCTTACGTATACCCAAAATCACGTGACTTCTAATCTAGTGATATTTATATCTATCTTCTATACCCCTGGTCGGCAAAGCACAGGTAATCCATTGTGTAGCTTTGGGTCTAACAACAACGAGAGGAATAACCTTTAATCAAAACTTCTTTGATTCCTTATGTCTCATATTTCTTATCTTATTGTCTGATACCAATAAAGAAAATTTTCTGTTGGAAAAGCAGGAATTTTCAATTTTAGATTCCTAACATGTTTTTAAGGGTTAAAAAGTTATCATGTTCTTGAATAAAAATTAGGAGTTTTATAATGTAAGAAAAATACGCGTATGTTTTTACAGTGCAGTAGATAAAAAGCGATAAAGTTTGGTTTGTAAGAAAACCAAGAACTCTACAAGTAATGTGTGTGTGGTTTTTAGAAAAATACAATAATGTCAACAACTGCAGTGTTTGAACCAAAGATATTTTTATATATAAAAGTTAAAACATATGTTTTCCCCCCAAAATATCAATTACAAATGAAGCACACTTCCGTAATGTATGATTCTCTAGAGAAGTGACTGTTCCGATTGTTTTCAAAAAGGTTATATGCTATTTTTTAATCACACACTGAGTTGTATAACTGCTCTAAATTTTTATTATCAATAATGTTCCATTTTCATAATTTTGCATTACACGTTCCAGGAGAATGACGTTACTCTCTCTGGTTAGAAAGAAAGCACAGTGCATAACCTCAACTAATAATCACATTAAGTTTGTAGCGACTGGAATGACTGTAGAAGCATCAATTTCTTGACTTTACAAAAGCAAAACAGAATATTATAGGAAATGTAGTTTAATCTTCACTACTAAAGAGAGAGAAAAGGACATTTTTACTTTTACCCTTTTTTAAGCTTAAATTTCTCACCAGTAGATAGCAGGTTAGTCGAAACTTGCCTTACATTTATTCTATATTAGTTTCACATAATTGGTACACCCTTCAGAACAAAACTGATCAGTCAAAAAATTGTGAGGTTCAATTTTTACCTAGTAAAATGTATATATGTACCTTTCCAATAACAAATTCATCAAACATACATCTTGCAAAACTTTGTGAAACACATCCTCGCAGCTGACATAACATTCAAATGAAAAGAAATGTGACATATTTCTCTTCACGTACGTACATTACGCCATTTTGGTTTGGTTTGAATTTCGCGCAAAGCTACACGAGGGCTATTTAGCAGTGAAAGACTAGAAGGAAGGTAGATAGTCCCCACCACCCACTGCCACTTCTTGGGCTAATCTTTTACCAACGAATAATTGGATTAACCATAACGTTTTAACACCCCACGGCTGAAAGGTCGAGCATGTTCGGTGATGTGGATTCTGTTTGTCAGTACGTTAATATCATCTTCGTTACATTTCCATGACCCTATGACCTTACGTTTCATCACATTTACAATCAACAAACATATAAAAGATACCCATACAAAGCAGTTCAAGTTGAAAGCAGTAAAATGTAAATCAAACGTACTCTACAGTAGACTGCTTTACTAAAACGATGCGCTTTGACGTTTTTAGAAACAATACTTTCTGTGTACACAACGGAAGAAATCAAAACATATTTCGCATATAATATGAATATAAAAGACCGACATGAAAATAATACATTCAGGAATACATACAACATTACAACGAAATATGTTTCATATGTACTTTTAAAATGAAATAGTGCTTTAATTTCAACATTAACTGTTCAATTGTTCTATTCAATGCCTTTAGGTTTTCGAATTAATTTCCATCTCTATCAAAGCACCATAGTTGTACATCGAGAGTACTTTACAAGAGCAACTTGCTTATGCTAATATTGTCCCCGCAGAAGCAAGTTATGAGTGGCATATTTAACATTTATCTATTTGATTCACAGTGAATTGACAGTACGACGCTACCATGGTGACCATTATAACTGGAATATTATGTCACAGCCATTTCCGAGATAGGATATTCATACATATATGCAGGGTTTTAAATAATATAGAGACAAAGGATACAACCTTTCCAGGAAAAGATCTTTAATGTTATTGATGAAAGCAAAAAATGTACCCAACAGAGAATTTAAGCTCTGAGATCATGTTCCATCGCAATGCAGAACAACGTCATTATTCACATTGTAAAAGTTATGGTTACTAAAGATTGGTCTTGTTTTGGTTTGTTTGTTGTTATGCCCAAAACTACACACTAGGCTATCTGTTTTCTGCTCAACAGGAGTATCAAAACCCGATTTTTAGCGTGTTAACTCAATAAACTTACCGCTGAGCCACTGGGGGACGCGTTACTAAAAAGAACTTATTGATCTGAAAAGCTATTACTTTGGGCTGATTATGAGAGTCCTATTCACATTTTTACTCCAATAAGTGACCTAGAAGTGACCCATATAAGCCTTTTATACGGTTTTATTTGCATTGGTTAAATTAGAAGAAACAAAAATGGAATAGCGATGTGTGTTATGATAGATTATGAAGAGAGTTGTATGGGATTGTTCAGGATGAAGACCTATGCTAAAAGTAGAAAGGAGAATATGACTCAAACGGAAGTTTGGTTGATTTGAGGTCGAGGTATTCATAGCACAATTTGTACAGCATATTTGTTACATGTGAGTGATGGTAGGTTCTGAATCATGTTCTTGTTAGGATAGATTGTGGTTTGTTAAATTCTGAGTGTTACAATATACACTGTTGGCTGAACAACTTTACCCAAATATTTATAGAAGTATCTAAACGATAAAACTTATTATTTGATCAGTGTGTGTGTGTAATTAAGCACAAAGCTACACAATGGGCTATCTGTGCTCTGCCCACCACGGGTATCGAAACCCGCATTCTAGGGTTGTAAGTTCGCAGACATACCGCTGTGCCACTGGGGGGGGGGCGATTTTATCAGAGCATATAGATACGAAAATATGTGTGTGTATCAAATGGATTGAGACGTTTTAAATGTAATTATACAATATTACACTAACCATATAGAATGGTTAAACATTTTTCATAGATTATTCAATAATTTTATGACAGTATTTAGTCCTTTTCATTTTGGGAAAATAAAGTAGGATGTTTACCAAAAATTTAAAAATGTGATGCATCAAAATTGCGTCTTTTTGAGAAATGCTGATATATTTCCAATTTTCATTACAATAAATAAAAATCAAATGTTAATTTATTTAAGACTATTTTTCGAGCGTATTGTTTAGGAAATTGGGTCTGGTAGTTGGGACACAGGATTCGCAGTGTTAAGAGTAGTGAGTTCGAAGTTCCGTCGCCGAAAATGATCGTTTTATATGTTTGTCGTCTGGGCCGGCCTTCCGGGTGTAAACATTCTTGGCTCACAAAAGTACTGGCCGACCCCATACTAGTTGGTATTAAGGTCGTTACGGAGTTACGTTTTATAATTTCACGCAAAGATACACGAGAGATATCTGCGCAAAAGTTTTTTGTTTTGAGCAAAGCTGCATTGGACTTATCCTGTGTCCAACGCGGGGAATCGAACGCCGGATTTCAGTAGTGTAAGTCCATAACCTTACCGCTCGGTACTCGTTACGGAGAACAATAAGAAGATTATTCGGGCAACTGTGGAAATCTTTATACATTCTATAACACTGAGAATGGGGTAATAAAAAAATATTTTATAAACAAAAGAATTCAGCAGAAGTAACAATTCAGTTAACATAAAAATTCCTGCACAACTATAGAAGTTCAGTAACAGTTCTTGTGTTTTTGCAGTAAAATTCATTAAACATCCTATATGTTCGTTTTACACAGTCCTTAGTTTCAATAATGTCTCTCCGTCAATAAAGGTCCTTACACATTCTTGTTAACAGTATTTCAATCCAATCCCTCTCCGCAACCGGGAAAACTTTTCTACATCTCAGACTAACTAGCTACATGTGTGTACTTTGCAACCTATTTATATGTACCTGAAAACAAGTAGTGAGAGACTTGGAATATTCATTACTGCTAAGAACAAATTGATGCTTCTGTTAATTATTGATTTCTAGGACGGTCTGAATATCAAACCGCTCTTCTAGCCTAAAGGCATACTTGAAATTACAGGAAAAGTCTCAAGTACTGAGTAAAGCAAATAAAGATTGTTTTTACTTTTCCTTTGCTGTCTGTATTAGGATTGGTTCGTTGTAATACGTTTCCTTTAAATTTGCTGGTTTTTTTTTTTTTCCAGAGCTTAATACTTACCTTGGCTTCAGTTTTACCTTGTAATACCACAGATATTTTGGTGCCATTAACAAGGATTCTCTGGTTCCCTAGAAATCATGATTATTGAAGGGCATTTTCTGAGATCATATAGAACAACAAAGAACTTACAGTGAAGGCTAGAAAGATGAGACATTATCTTAGAATGTGTCAAGGTCTAGTAAAGAGCTTCTTCTAGCCATAGTAAAAACTTCGCTATTGAAAACAAATTTGAAAATGCATAAGTAATATAGTAAGTAATACAAATATACTAATAAATCTTACAGTGCGCTGATATATTGTATTGGCAGAATACTTGTTTTTATGCTACCATATGTTTATCAGTGTATCTTTGTGAATTACTGTTTCAAATGTCCAGTATTACTCCCCAAAATTCGGTCAAGGTGAATGACCGCTGTTTGACTTTCTCGGTTTCCATATAAGTTCATAAAGCTAGATACTGGACAGGGTGATCTATAACTGGGTAGAAAGGTGGGATGCTTATGGCTTATTATGCTTGTTAGATAATTCGTTTTGTTTTGAATCTCGCGCAACGCTACTCGAGGGTATCTCTAATTTAACAGTAATAGATTAGAGGAAAGGTAACTAGTCAACATCGCCTACTGCCAACTCTTGAGCTACTCTTTTACCAACGAATAGTGGGATTGACTATGACATTATAACGCCCTCCAAGCTGATAAGAAAAGCATGTTTGGTAACGGGGATTCGAACCCACCACTCACAGATTGCAAGTCGAAGCCATAAGCGTCAGGCCATGTCAAACTCTAGCAGAAACACACACACACATATACACACACCAGAAAACTGCCTTTAGTGCGTCATATGTTTCCAGAGTTGAGTAAAATAAGAAAAATCTCCCTCGAACATAAACGATTGTCACGTACAAAATGGTAGAAACACAAGCCTAAACTTCCAGGTTAAATCGGCAGTGTTTAAAGGTATGGTAAACGAAAATCTGGACAATTTCTGAAGTGTTTTGAGCAGGTTACCTCTAGGAATATTTGTACTCAATGGCGCTTGGTATAATGTATGATGCTCAGTTTTGATGGTTCAATGACTTTGAATTGATCATCTCTACTTGTACTGTAGATGTTGCCCTATAGTGAACCTAAATATCCAAAACTCTGAATTCAAGAATCAAAGTTGGGGACCTGTTGAAAATTTGGCTATTTATATAAATAACCTATAGAAATCGATAAGAAATCATTCCCTGGCACGCCACCTGCTTCATAAGTTCATAGAAGAATTCACGACTGAGTCTATGTGACATACATGGGTCTCAAGGACATTTAACTGAGTTTTTTTACATGATTTAGGTGGCCACATCGAATGGGATGCTTGAACAAAAGAATCTGATAGTAGGGCTCCCCAATGGCACAGTGGTATGTCTACGGACTTATAACGCTAGAAACCGGATTCCTATACCCGTGGAGGGCAGAGCACAGATAGCTCTTTGTGTAGCTTTGTGCTTAATAACAAACAACAACAACATCTGATAGTGGGAGTTACTACAGTGGTTAATTTAGCTCTGAAACAACCTCACGAGTCTATTGTCGCCCCCATGGCTCAAGCGAAATGTCAACTGTTAGTCAGTTCCCTATGTGCAACAATTAAAATGTGGAAAATTCATCAATTTCCAGATTGGAGTCAAAAACAGTGAACTGCAAGTGTGCATTTCAAAAAGAATGTTGTAGTGTCGCTGTTTTTTTTTTTTTGTTGTTGTTGTTTTTTATTATGGCACAAAGTTACTCGAGGGCTATCTGCATAAGCTTTCCTTAATTTAGAAGTGATAGAAAAGAGGGAAGACAACTAGTCAACACCACCTACTGTCAGCCCTTGGGATACTCTTTACCAATGAATAGTAGAATTGACCATCACCTTATAATGCCCTTATGGCTGAAAGGGCAAGCAGCTTGCGAGTCGAGCTCCCTAACTATCAGTCCATGCCAGACCCGGAGTGTTTCTGAATGTTTAATTGGCTTTCCATGGAGTGCTATGGATTTAGTGTACTGTCAATATCTGCTGTATCGATAGAAGTGTGCACAAAATACTCAGTGCTAATTCTGGTTTGCAATAGTGGAAATTCAAATAGTCCCAATAAAGATGGAATGGCCAGTGTAATGGTAACAGAAGTAGAAGCAATGCAGTCGAGTAATGTAGCTGTTATCACAGCAGCTACAGCACATCCAAAGATAAATGCATGTCTTGTCGAGAAGCAGGAATCATTTGTTTATAATTGTAATACCAGTATGATTTCATCATAGACACTGGATCTCAGTGAATTGGTAAAAAAAAAAAAATTCTAATTTGTTTATTGGGCCAGATTATTGCCTAGTTAAAACATTAGCATCCCATCATAACATAGACATAGAAAATGCATGTTTTGATACAACAACTGTCAAGTGAATTTTCGAGGAGTGTGCTTGATCATGCCCAGAATTTTATTGTGAAAAAAAGGAAGAATCTAAACAGTGAACATAATAACACATTTCAATATCCTCCTTTTGTCATAAATGAATGTATTGTTATATGTCTTGGCTCCACACACTAGATATGGCTACTGACAAGTTGAAATGAGCTGTACAATAAAAGTAAATCTAAAACTGTCATTTGTACTAAAAAATACTATAAAAAGATTGTGTCACGTCACTTTTTTGGTTTGTGTAGTGCACCTGATAATTTTTTGGGGAGAGTGGGGGGGGAGGCTGATGGAGATAATATTTCGAGGAGTACAATGGGAAAGATCTGTAATCTATGTGTATAATATTTTAGTTTTTGGTTGCACATTTTGTGCTGTTACAAAGAACCGAAAACAGTACTGACATCGTAACTAAGAAGATGTGCACTAATGCAAAAGGAGCTTGGGCTTTTGATCACACGTAGGCAGAAATGGAATGAAAACTAATTTTACAAAGGTTGCAGTGGTCATAGATTGGCCCCAACCTGATACAAAATGATATATTTAAGATATTCTAGGATTTGCATCATACTAGCGATTGTGATTGTTTACTGTCCGTTTCTCCAAAATAACTGCAATCCCGTATACATTAAATGAGGCTAATATAAACATTGGGTGAATTCAATATGAGCAAGCATGCCTGTCTCTAAAGTATGCTTTAGTTGAAGCACTGGTATTGGTTTAAACTCATCAAGATTGTCTTTAAAAACTTGTGAAACCATGTTCATTCACTGACTATCCGGATTCTGGCCTCCACGCAGCAGTTAAAGCCATTGCAACATCAATGATAATCAACAATGTGATTTGTTGTAGTTTTACTTATGAGTGAACACCGTGATGGACGAATCAGGAACATCAGGAAGAGTAAATGAAGGGATCAGACACAGAATAGGTGCTACTTGTCGTGCACAAAGATGATGTTCGGCCATAAAAAGCTGGCAAACGTAGTACTGACACATGCAGTCAGTTACATGTGTGGGATGCTGTGCTGTACCATAATTGTAAACTAACAAAAATGTGGTAGTTAATCTTTGAAGCAACTAGTGGTCTGCGTAGCTATAAAGCAAGAGATACTTTATATTTTACATAATTTAAAGGCTAGAATTCACCAGGCTGTATTATGCACCATTGTAGATCTAAAGAAACAGTTTTTCTAACCACAGTCACACAAAAGCACTGAACAATAGTATAGACACTGCATTATATGATCTGCCCAGAAAAAAAAGTTGGCTAGGTGGTTCATAGAAATCTCTGGTAGAAAACTTTAGTCTTATTTTTGGCAGAATTGCTCTGTATATAGATTTTCATCTGCCTGAAACTAATAAAAGTAAATGATGTTTGCTCAACGTTATCAATTACTCTACCAAATAGCTAGACCTTATCCATTTATTGTCTTTCTAGCTTAAGTCGATGGTAATGCATTGATTGAACAATGTATTAGACAATTAGGAACATCTGGAGAGATGTACATAAACTTAAGAGTTAACTACAACAGTAAGTTATATCTGCAGTTGTACCGAGTGTTTGGTGTGATGAAACACAATCTGATGTTTCAGCTCAAAAATGATACAGACTATAAAGTGATTACGTGCCAAGTTTATTAACCCTGAAGGAACCAACTAGGATGCGCACTTATGCTATGTCATGATCAAATACATTCAGCTTAGCAAAGATCGGCTGATTGCTCTCTGAATCTTCCAATGTTCTAATAAGAAGTAAAGCTCTCAGCTGGTCTTTTGTATCGCTTTCCAACCAGTTCAGCATCGACAAGGATATGTGGAGTGGTTGCAGACTACAATAGTTAATGCATATCAATTTATAGATTGACAGTTGGGTAAAATGGATCCATGTAAAAAAGATATTGTTACAAAATAGCAATGAATTGAAAATTTAAGCCAGATGACTGGGTGTGACTGTGGGACGCATTTTCCATGCACAACCAACTTTGCTCTGGCATAACTGGTCTGACTCCTATATGGTGGCAGATCGATGAGTGGTTGTGTAATGAATCTAATCATGGTGAAGATTTTGACACATGAAATATTGTGTCTCTGTTTTTTCTCAACGTATCTGATAAGAAGTAAATACTAGCAGTACATTTCTGTCAACCCATAAGATATCAGATAACAAAATGCCTGTAAAAGAGTAATTTGACTGCTGTGATGATTGCCTAGATTTTGCCTAGTGTTTGCCTCGAAATTCCTATGGCTTTAATGGACTACTTGACTATCAGGTAGGATGGTAGGTTGATTTCATAGTTTCTGAACTATCAAGTGATGTCTAGTGATGAGACGTCTGTGTGGTTACTTCTAATGATCATTCTGGCTAGTTGGAAATTTTCAATGGCTGGGATTGATATGTTTTTGATAAACCCAACTAGGACAGATAAGCTCGTCAGACAGTATTCTAGAAGAATGATGGTTGATCTAAATTGTTAAAAATCATTGGAAACTCTGACATATTAGTAAGTAAAAGTTTTTATAACCTATGCTTTCGAAACATTCAGGTCAAGTTTGGTTGTGCATTTTTCAAATATTTGCCTGTATGAAATGTGTAAATGATCTTGCATTTTTAAAACTTCTGATCTCGATATTACATCAACCACAGTGTATTATGTTAGCTAATGAGTCCTTATGCTATTGCAATATAAAAATATACTTTGGGGTTTGGTAAGTGTATACCCGTCTTCTTGAAGTGCAATAACCGAGTTGTGCTCTAACACAACATGATGAACTGGCATAGTCTATACATTTTGGCAGAATATGTGTGGTTAGACTATATGTGGTCTAAATTATTCTTTGTTTTTTTCTGATTTGGTGGATTATCAAATCTCAAGAAGGTGGTACAAGAGTGGGAAGCATGTTGACTCGATCTTGTCGTTGTACTATGACAGCAAAAGTAATTTTGCTTTCTCGTCTGGTGTTTGTACTTTATTAAACTATGTTTCGTGTTATATTTCGTACATGACAACATAAAATGTGATATAAATGGTGAACCGTGGAAGAGACATCCATATCTGCTAGGTTTCATCCAAGATTACTTATTTTCGTAAAATCCTTCAAGTTGATATTTAGCTAACCGAACAGATCTATTTTGAAATGCAACTTTTCTATTTGTAACACAGCAATTATTCTTATCTCATGTTGAATTTTCCTTGCTTCCTCTGCATAATCTTCATCAAAGTACATACTTCATTCTTTTCGTTTTATTCTTTAGTTTAATAAGTCCTCCTTTTTTTCTAACTTTGAAATTTCACTACTATTGTCCTTGTTCTCCCTTGTACATTTTTCCTAATCTATGTACCATTTCTATCTTATTTTAATAAAATATTCTGCTTTTTTTTTAGTTTCCTCTCATGTTTTTGTTCTTCATCTAAACACAATATGATCTTATCTCTCCTCCATCTAGTCCCCAAATAATCCACTTTTTCTGCAGTTTTCGAATTAAATTCTTTCATTTTTCAAGTTCTAGAACTTCTTCTATTTTCTGAAATTAGTTTTGAAGTTCTAACGTTAATATTTTAGAGTGTTTCAATTCTCTTTTTATTTCTATATTCTCGAGGGTCAAACCATACATATTTAAACACCTGAGTAATATCTTCTTCTTCCCTTTCTTTTCTGTTTCTCCTCCTTCTGTTTCGTTTCCTATATTTATGCCATTTCTTTCTGATTCTCCTACTTCTGTTTTTTGTTTCCTTCGTTCATTAATTTGTGATCCTGGATGAGTCTTCAATGCTTTGAATTCTAATCATAGAATTTTCTAACTCATTTGTACTATTCGATACTGATATACTCCTGATACTGATCCATATATTACTTATGTTACTTTTTTCCGCATTTTAAAAGTGACTTAAATGTTACACACTTCTTTTTGATTAAAATAAAACATATTAAGATAATCGAAAGGAATAGGAGACTCAGCTGCTAGTCGAGTATTTAATGTGAGATTTGATTAACTTGTCCAGAGCAGAATGTTAATAAAGTTGGAGAACGTAGAAAAAAAACAAGAAGCTTTTATCTCTCTGAGTGTGTATGTAGTAGACATGATACAATTTAAGAGCTGCAATATTCCTCTGAAGATAGTAAAGCGCGAAAGGCGAGTATGCAAGTATAATATTTGTAGAGACAAGGGTTCGAATGAAAGTTCTTCTTGGAATCAGTTGTTTTTTTAATTTTAGAACATGTAGACCCTTTATGGTTTGTTTGTGTCATAAAGGTAACTTTATTTTTTTAAAAGAAACCTCATTACATGTGATCATAACATAGATAAACAGAATGAAAGAAACATAATACAAATGCTTTAATAAATCTTAGAGTAATGTGGTTTCACTATATATTTTTTTATTATCTGGTTCTTACCTGTTCCTTAACCACCAACTCATATCTACTATTTTATAGTTCCTGCGTGAGTCAGTGGCAAGTTCACAGATTTACAACTCTAAAATACGGGGTTCGATTCTGTATGGTGGCCAAATTCCAGGGTGCAGGTAAGCCCATTGTATATGATACAATACAATCATTCTATATCCGAGAAAGTACCCTATCATTTGTATAATTACACATACCCCATCAACGTTGTTTAACTGATAAAAAAATATATATATTTTATTCTCACATTCTTTTATAGGTACATAAATATTGTTTTGTAGTTTTAATAATTATTATTCGCCAAATTGTAAAGCTCCAAACACATTAAAAACAATTATGAAAAGTTAATTCAGTTTTCACATAAATTTCTGAATAAAATATCTTTCGTAACAAATTCGTGTGTTTAAAGTATTACATTTCTAAAGAGATGAATTTCGTGATAGAAGCGTTTATTTATGTGTGATTTACTTTTACTGTGAATTGAATTATTTTATTTCCCCGAAATGTGGCCCAAGTCCGCCTGGAGGGGTCACATGTTTTAACCAGTCGCACCACCATACTGTAGCGTGTTGTCTGTCAGTCAGTAAGCACTAAAATGACGTCACATAAGGGACGCTTAACGTTGTAATTTGTACTGTTGTGACGTCTGTAAAACATGTGCATGCTATGAATCACGAGAAGAAGCAGGCTACACTCTGTAGGCTACAACACAGAATGACATATGAACTTGGTTTTATTTAGTTTTAAAACATATAACTGTCGAGGACCCTGTGGAAGTACATCCAGTAACATCTCATTCATTTCATTCTGTAAACTAAACTTCTTGGTTGATCAAACCCTTGAGCCTGATGTGCAATTAAAACTTAAAACTTGCTACCTTACACCTGTTACTGTTGTTAGCTACTGCTAGTAGAAAGTTAGTAGTAATGTTAGTCGTGCTAGCTATAACAATAGCAGCCTGTCAACCCGTAGAGTTTGTTTGACAATGGTTTGACAAAGTTTGCGCATCAGAACAGCGCGAGGAATATTACATTCCAAATAATAGGTCTTCCCGACTTTGGTAAGACTCACAGGTTACGAGAGTTGTAGAGTATGGAAAATGATAAAAAATAGTGAAAACAAAAATATTACCTACTTTTTTTGTAGCACTTTTTATCGAATTCCTAAAATCCAACTAAATTTTTTTATATAATTAGTGTTGATAATATAGACTTTAAGTTATATATATATACTTAATGATTGAGGAAAGTCTCTAAAGTTCTAAAATACTTTTCAAAACTTTGTGCCACAATTTGTTAAATCTTTACAATAAGATTAGTTTAAATACTTCTTTTGAAATTTCACTTCATTTTTATAATTAAAACTCAGTATACATTGAAATAGGATCGATCGCTTTGTGATTATTAACTTGAACGAATGCATTGTAGTTTACAGCCTGTTTCTAATCGTAAACACACCGAGTTTTTGGTAGTTTTGGTAGTTTAAAAGTAAGTATTCCCAGATGAATATACAATATCATAATCAATGAAATTTAAACAAAAATGATGCACAGCAAATGAAACGAAGTTTTATAAAACGAGTTTATATTCTTAAGTTTATTTTGAATATGATGCAATTTGCTTTACAAAAACCTAATATTCACAAAAATGATTAATCTAGCTTGTTAAATATAGAACTACTTCATTTTAGGAGCGCGAATTAATTGTCAATTAATTGTATTTCTGGAAGAACATACAGCCAATGAAGAATAATGTTGATGAAATCTTGAACCCAAGTGCATTAATTTTCCTGCATATTATCAAACAAATTTTCATTGCTGTTGTTCTTTTATAAATTTTAATTAAATCAATTCATTATAACTATAGAAATGTATACATAGTAAATTATTGACAATTTTGTTCATGTTCATCGTAGATTGCCTCAGTAACATTTAATACAGACTTCAACCTACATAACAATTTCTTGTTTTTTAAATATTCACTTAATCGGATATATAAGTACGATGTTACACAAATACTCACAAATGATTGAAAATGTGCCTGAAAATCGCACGATGCGTGTGAGTTCTGTGGTATTTATTCTTTCTCAGATTTTGTTGCCCGGCATGGCCAGGTGGTTAGGGTGCTCGACTCGCAATCTGTGGGTCGCGGGTTCGAATCCCCGTCACACCAAACATGCTCACCCTTTCAGCCGTGGAGGCGTTATAATGTGACGGTCAATCCCACTATTCGTTGGTAAAAGAGTAGCCCAAAAGTTGGCGGTGGGTGGTGATAACTAGCTATCTTCCCTCTGGTCTCACACTGCTAAATTAGGGACGGATAGTGCAGATAGTTCTCGTGTAGCTTTGCGCGAAATTCAAAAAACAAACAAACATCATATTTTGTTGACTAGTAGTGGATTATGCAACACTATTTAATAATGTGTTTAAAGTAATTAAAAAATTAATTTTCACTTTATTTCTTCCATTTTACGAACCTTGAGGTTCTACAAAAGAAGTTTCTCACGGATACAAGGCCCACTTTTATTGTTGATACACAGACAGTTGGGAACGTCATTGCATTTCTAAATGTACATTTTATTGCATTGAATTTATGTATGGCGGTAGAATGAGATAAAACAGCCGAATGAAGTTGTTGATGGGTTTAGGAAAACACGTCAGTTCTTTAGGAATATAGTTAGTGGCCTTTATATTACGCCTAGTGGTGATATGTGATAAATCACTAGAACAAGAAAACAACGTGGTGATATTACACTATAAATAACCAGGGACGTTTTACAGCACTTAGTGGTGAAACAAAATAATGTGATAGTCACGAACGAACAAAAAAGAAGCTTGCAACTGTTTACTTTCAAGATATGATATTAAGAATAATATGCCGAACAGCTGTAAAATATAGGTTGTCTGGAAATATGTGAACTAACTTATGAACATGTTATGTCCTGTTTGGTCTGTGTTTCGCCACCATGATATTTCATACATCCCACATTTGTCTTATGAACTTTAGTAGTTACTGTAGCAGAGTTTCAAGGTTTTTGTCTCTGAAATACAAACGTATTATTTTATTAACTTCTTGACATCCTGTATACCAGAAATGATACCCAGACAGTTTGGTTTACAGTAATTGAAATGTTATTTTTCAATCACAAGATATCAGAGTTCTGGTTACTTCTGGCCTGCTTTATGTGAATCTGGTTTCAATGCTCTTGTAAGATTGCTATAAAACATAGGAGAAATACTTTTATGTGACTGCAACGTTTTAAAACTAACCAAGCATTATTTAATAAACCTTATTTAGGCTGTGTGTTGATAAAGATGTGATAAAATATGATGATTCTGAAATCATAAATGCTTTAGACATCTTAACCACACTTTAATCTTTGTCTAACAGCAAGTTTCTCATTAGTTATCTATAAAATCCAATATTCATCACAAATTTACTGAAAGCGTGACTTCTTGAATGACCGAATAAAAAGCTGTACTTCATCAAAAAAGCAAATGATAATTTTATTTTTATAAACTGGTTTTTAAAGACACGTTACCAGTTTCCACGTTATTATGCCCAAATACCTATGGTAGAAATCACTACTTTGCTACTGTGTTCAGAGTATGTCAGAAAATGTTTCTTGTGATTGATGGTTTACTTTATGTAGAATGAAAAATGTAATGCTGGGTGCACGTTTATAAATAGCAAAGACTTGGTTTAGCGGCGTGTGCTACACAAGAGAGAAATAGCTTAAACAAGGAACTCTCAACTCGGCATGGAACATTAGGGATACTGTGGAATGTTAGAAAGACCCACAAATCGATTAAACAATCAAAAAAGAAGAAATAGTAAAGAAAATAAGGTGGAAATGAATGAGTCATGTGAAAAATAAACATTTTGATCGCTTGGTAGCTGAAGACATGAAAGCTGTAGAAGAATACGGGTTTTAGTCGATAATCCAACAGGAAATCTAGTAGCAGCTGACCAACAATACATAATGGTATCCGCAAGTTGGAATACTGTAAGTATCAATAATATGATTTACCCATTAGAGCAATTTTTAGCACGATCAAATCACAGGCTCTCCTCCCTTCAATTATGGAGTCCCATCGTAGCACATTTGTCAAGATAGCGTGATGCCGTCCGTTATTCCGAAACCACTGATAAAAGTGGCATTAATATTGAAAATACAAATAACAGACAACATATATACAAAGCCTTGTGGAATCAAATTATTCGCGATTTGCAGACTCCACTGTCAGCAATGCTGGAGGAATTACTGACAAAATTGCACTACATAAGATGACAGGACACATTCGTAATACTGGTTCTAGAAACCCAATGATAGAGGACTTTCTTATATCATTGATGCTTGGCTCACTTGTGGTCAAAGATAATTCAGCAGCAGGTCTCATAGCTCATCTACTTTCTCAGCTCAGAAAGTTCAATGTTAATGACTACCGATCAGAGAGGATTGCTGTTGCACTATACTGAGAATGATACGGCAAATAGTACTGCTCTTTTATGTACCTAACAGACCTGTTGACCAATTGGACGACTGGCTGACAACAATTTAGGAACCATCTCACAAATTACGATATTCAGGCAATATCAGTTTTCTGCTGGTTGGTCACATCATTTTCACTCTCATTGTCGGGAAGGAACTGTAGAAAATGTTAGAATCAGCTGGAAATCTTCGCTCTCACTTGTAAAGGCTACCACGTTATTCCGATACAACGTTTATCATTTTCAAATTCTCAGACTCTGAAAAGACTATTGAGGCAGTGTTGGAGCAATAAAAGAGATGACAAGACTGACAACAGTAAAATTCGTAGCGTATCACAGGGTTATTGAAGGACATCACAACCTTCACATTTACTAGAACATTTTATGGGCTGGCTGACTTCTCCAATTCCTCGTCCAAGATACCTCGTACCGTTCAACCGTCTGCAACATCAGAACAGAAATTGGCTGAGCTCAAAAGCATGGTTAATCAGAGGGAAGATGAAGCTGGCAACATAAGCAATATGCAGATAAATGGGCATATCAGGGAATTTTTGCAAATATATTTTATGGAATTGACCTAACATCTACCAGAAGAAAGAAGAACGATTTGGATAGTATAAGTGATTTTATAACAGTTCATAATAGACTTCAAAGACTGTATCAAACCTTTACAAACGTGAGAACCGAACGTTAAAGAATGAAGAGTGTCGTCATAGTAGTGGACGTGAAGAACTCTCTTGAACACATTCTTGATTAATCTGGTTTATCATACGAATATGTTTTTTTTTCTTCATTATTGTAGTGTTACTCACCTGCAGAAGATAATGATGAAAGCCCAAAATTGTATTGAGATGCAGCCTCTGATTCTGAAACAATACGAAAAGTTTAAGAAACGTCTTGCAGTGATTTAGTCTCAGAATGAAGTATACCTTTACAAACTGAATTCTTGTTCCTCAAAATGTAATATTTCTTTTATGGACAGCAGTCCAAGTGTAAAAATCACACCAAAGTGTTCACATCTCTTCACACATTAAAGAGTTGTGAAGCGGTACTGAAGAAATGCTTCATCTATTTATCAGATAAAATTATGTAAAAACAGTAGTGTAAACTTATGTGCAATTACACAGACTTTCACAATGACAAGAAAAGAAGATTGGATATTGAAGTACAGTGAAACCCCGAGTTAACGCGAATTCGGATATAACACGATGGGTCATTAACTCTTTCTACACAGGCTCGGTCCCTGGAACCGACCTCGTAACCATAACCTCGTTATAGTTTACATAGTAATAACTTTTCATATTTTAAGTGTATCTTCACAAAATCCTGATTTAGCGCTACCCCGCTTGTTTCGCGATGACATTTTATGGACCTCAACGATCGCGTTATAACGGGGCTAATTGTAGTTGGAAAGGCAAGTATGGTAGAATGGAGTGGATAATCACTAGACGAAGATGATGGATTCATTAAAGTAACTTTAGACAGACATTTCGAAGGTAGAATGAGCTGTTACTAGAGACAGTAAGTCAGAGTTTCTCATTGTAATCAGGCTAAACATGGATTCTACAAGAGCTACCTGGTTTTAGCTCTGGTTAATTGGATTATTTAACTATTTCATTTATTTTTGCTGAGATCTTAACTTCACTGAAATGTAAAATATCTAGCTTAAAGATTTGGAAATAATGGTAAATAAGAGGTTAATTTAATGCAAGCTCATAAAAATAATTTATATGACGTTTTAAAATTATAAATGAAGTTTAATTTTAAAACACCATCAGCTATAGGAGTATTGGCCCCACAGAACCACAGTCTCTCATCCTCGGTACTTGATCTTTCGCCCCCCCCCAGTGGCACAGCGGTATGTGTGCGGAATTA
>NW_013669676.1:31968-34330 GCF_000517525.1 Limulus polyphemus
ATTCTAGTTCGTTCTTCCTTTGAGTGCGCTTTTTCTGTTCGTTTTACGTCCCTATATTATAAGCGATATATTAACAACAAGACCCCCAGTGGCAAACTACATGCCTGTGGAATTACAACGCTAGAAACCGGGTTTCGATACCCGTGGTGGGCAGATCACAGATAGCCCATTGTGTAGCTTTGTGCTTAATTACAAACAAACTTGATCTTTCCAAAAGTTTGAGGAAGGTATTATGACAGACAAAATTTGGTTCAGAAGAATGTTGACCATTTTTCTGGACCCTGTCGTTTTGGGAATATATAATAGTTATTTTTGTATATTGTTTCTATTAGATTCTGTTTAGTATTAGATTAATTATACTTATTTCCATTCCGTATAGTATTAGTTTCAGTGCACTTATCTCTATTCTGTTTAGTATTAGATTAATTATACTTATTTCCATTCCGTATAGTATTAGTTTCAGTGCACTTATCTCTATTCTGTTTAGTATTAGATTAATTATACTTATTTCCATTCCGTATAGTATTAGTTTCAGTGCACTTATCTCTATTCTGTTTAGTATTAGATTAATTATACTTATTTCCATTCTGTATAATATTAGTTTTAGATATTTTTACTTATTCTAAGACATTTTAAGCACTGCAAATCGCTGTTCATATTTTTGTTGAACTACGGTACCCTAAATGTTTTAAGAAAAAATTCACTTACTTAATGATTTCAATGATCAGTTGATTATGTTTTGGCTGCATAGTGTGATACTTATATGATATTGATATCAACAGTATTGTAAACAACAGAAAGTTTAAGATAGCTAAAACCTCTTCTAATTCTTCCTATTAATAAATCCGTGGGAACTGACTGATACGCTTAACGTTACTTAATAATGTCTTTCATAAGTTACAAGAAAACTGCATGTAGCTACTGTTATTCTTCATATCTCTAAATTGAATATTAAAATTAAAACATATTTATACGCAAAAGTTAATTGTTTGCTTTACAAAATGTACATCTCATATAATTATCTAAATAATTAGAAAATGTCAGGTGTGTGAAATGCTGCTAGAATGGTTGCATAGTTCCTTAGTTTACTTTTCTTGTCGTTATCAGTTCTAACAGATTCATCACTGTGAAATCAAATCCGTGATCTTTCCTTGTTGGTTTTATAGCTTGTACGTATATCATAAATACTTAAATCTGTACGGTCTTTATTGTTCATGTTAAGAACTATTCTTGCCAGATTACAATAATAACTTAACTAACACAAGTGTTGCCACAAGTATATATGAAAGCTCTCTCACTGCCACCGTTATACAAAACTTCACTCAAAGTTTGGATGAGAAAGAAAGGATTTCTTTCCTTATAGGAAAAATAGATAAGATATAATTTATTTCCATTATAGGAAAAATAGATAAGATATAATTTATTTCCATTATAGGAAAAATAGATAAGATATAATTTATTTCCATTATAGGAAAAATAGATAAGATATAATTTATTTCCATTATAGGAAAATAGATAAGATATAATTTATTTCTATTATAGGAAAAATAGATAAGATATAATTTATTTCCATTATAGGAAAAATAGATAAGATATAATTTATTTCTATTATAGGAAAAATAGATAAGATATAATTTTTTTCCATTATAGGAAAAATAGATAAGATATATTTTTTTCCATTATAGGAAAAATAGATAAGATATAATTTATTTCCATAATAGGAAAAATAGATCAGATGTAATTTATTTCTATTATAAACTGCAGCTGTTTCTTCCTTGACTTATATTACATTTTAAATAGATTATACATATGTAGTATTATAAGTAGCGTTTCAACTAAGATACTGTCTGTTATAACCCTCCGACCTGATGAAATTTTTACATGTAATAGTAAATCAGTAAAAAAAGAGGAATAAAATAAATCACTTATCATAAATGACTCTATGATGTCATTCCTTACAAAACCTATAATGTACATTAGTCCTTTTTTTTGAAACCACAAGAAAAAAAAACATGACGTGGCAATCATAAAGCTGACTTCCCCCAAAGTCATTTTACTGAAGATCTCTGATGACTTTTGTAACTAAAAATGTGATCGAAATGGTTAAATGTTTTACACTCACAAAAAATAAACCTATCATTCTACAGGTATTTGAAGAATTCCGCCACAATTTAATTATTCGTATTGTTAGCCGACACTAGGCAGCTAGTGCATAATTGAATAGAGTTGTTTAAACGTTTAATGGTTAGAGACGGCTTGAATGGGTAATGAAGAAAAACTTTAATATAAGTGTAACATAACAGCAAATGTACAACGTTTCGGCAGTGTTTTGTTATCATCAGGTGATGATGATGATGATGAT
>NW_013669676.1:34380-37906 GCF_000517525.1 Limulus polyphemus
ATCATCATCATCATCATCACCTGATGATAACAAAACACTGCCGAAACGTTGTACATTTGCTGTTATGTTAAACTTATGTTAAAGTTTTCCTTCATTACCCATTCAAGCCGTCTCCAACCATTATTAGTCTCAAAGTGGCTTCTTCGTCATCGAATTTGTTTAAACGTTTGTTTAACAACAAGTAAAAGCTTGGAATGGTCTATTATTTATAGTGGTTTGGTCTGAACTTTCATTGGTGGTAGTGTCCGGGGTCACTGATGAGGAGTGGAATTCTCCGAAACTTGTCTGGCTCACAGACACGCCCCCAATGAAAGAATAGACCATTCCAAGCTTTTACTTATTGTTAAACAAATGTTTAAACAACTCTATTCAAAAATGTGATCATTATTATTATTTTAAACATGTAAACCAAAACAAGTTTACTGCATCTTGTAAACGATTAGCCGGTGTGCGTTAAATTATTGAAGAATACAGCTATGTCTATACTTATATAATCTTCTTATAACATGTTAATATTTTATACACAAATATTGCAAGAGAGAAATCCCATTAATCTGATTTTTGTCGTGCAATTTCTTTTGTCTTTGGTGTGTCATCGAACCCTGTTTACCATTTATGTACGTATCTTAAAATATCAATTTTGAAAACGTTATTAAATGAAAACAAGGATAGTAGTGTTTTTAATCCGGTGTTAAAACAAGTTACATTTGAAAGCATATCTAAACGAATGCTAGTACTTTCACTAAAATAAGTAATATCTGCATCCCGTCTGACATAGCATGTGCGAATTCATTCCATTTCAAGTTTATAAGACATATGTCAACAGTTTTTAGAGAACAAGTATAAAACATCCCTTAGAAACGTATGATCTTCATATCATTCCAACACACTGCATGGGTGTGGTTTCTTATCATTCCTGCGCATGTGCGTAGAGTCCTTCTGTTGTTTAGAACATCGATTTCATTATTTAGAAACTGCGGCACATCAAAGACTTTATGTTTAACTTCCTTCATCCTAGTACGTGAGCATTATCTATAATTAATATATATACATGTTATATATGTGTGTGTGTGTGTGATACATATATTTGGCATATGTTTATTAATGGAATTTAACGCCGTACCTATAAATTATAGTATATAATATTTCACACACAGTTGGAACATACTATACAGTACTGTTTTTAAATAAAACGTTATGCAAAAAACAAACGTAATTTTCATTTAGACGTGAGTCGCAAACCTTTCTACAGCCTGGTATGGCCTGTTGGTTTGGTAAAAGAATAACACAAGAATTGGCGGTAGGTGGTGTTAATTAGCTGCTTTCCCTCAAGGGATGGCTAGAGCATGTAGTCCTTGTGTAGCTTTGCGCGAAATTGAAAACGAACGAATACTTTTCAGGTCTTGCGATTATTTATTACAGTGTAATTTCAAAGACAGTGTTATATGTTACGTGTTGTAGCTAAGCTTACATTTTGAAAATTAAAACACGTGATAAAATAAACGTAAAGCTAGCTACTTGTATAGAACCATGTTTTCATGCATGCTTACGAAATTAATACCAAAAAATATCACAGATCTATTTTTCAGTATTAATTCAGTACGCTTACACACTGAGCTTTATCGTAGCAGCTAGTTTGTTTGTTATGGATTTCGCGTAAAACTACACGAGGGCTATCTGCGCTAGCCGTCCCTAATTTAGCAGTGTAAGACTAGAGGGAGGGCAGCTAGTCACCACCACCCACCGCCATCTCTTGGGCTACTCTTTTACTAATGAATAGTGGGATTGACTGTCACATTATAACGCCCCCACGGTGAAAGGGCGAGCATGTTTGGTGTGAGGGGGATTCGAACCGGCGACCCACAAATTGCGAGTCGAGCGCCCTAACCACCTGGCCATGCCCGGCCCGTAGCAGCTAGTATTACTTTATTGTGTTATAAGTTTCTACACCTGTAAAAAAAACAAAGCAAAAAATAAATAAACAATGAGCCAAATCTAAATTTTTTGTAGATGAAGAACGTATTTAATTATGTATTGTTTGGACTGAACAAAAATCGATTTTTTTTCCAATTTTACCTCATGCGTTTTTGAAAATAGTTTTTGTTGTATGATAAATTCCTAATAAACTGTGAAATAATGAGGTTGAGATTACCCAACTTGTTTTACAATTCGTTATTTATCACAACCGTGGGCATCTAATCTCTATGAGCTAGCTGCCATTAGACTATTATAGTAACTTCTTCTTTCTAGCTTGGCTAGACTTTGGCTACTGAAGTCGTTACTGCACAAAATGAGAATCCAAGCAAACTTATGACAAATTTACGATATGAGAATCAAAGAAGATGTGACAGTTCTAGCCCTGTTTGGAGTTATTTTACAAACACCTAGTTAGGCCAAGCCAATTTCTAATAAAGAAAACCAGACTCTCCAACATCTCTATATCTACACGTGATCAATGTGCTATGAGCCAATTATGGTCTACTTAAAGAATTATCTAGCAAGTCAGCCAAGTGTGACGACAGATGTATCATTCGAGCCTCTAAAGTGTGTGAAAATTCAAAAAACAGGGTTACAACTTTTCAGAGTTGGGCATATAGCTAACATAACGTGCTTCGAAACAGTTTACCTGCACACACAAAATTTTAAGATCCCGAAAAAAAATTACAACTTCAGAACCTTTTTTTGCGCGGAAAAATACCACAAAAACCAGATAACACTGCCGTATGTAAAAAATTCAGCTGCTTCGAAATCAATTTTCCTTTTTTTGCACGTGCAAGTACGACCGAAGTTACGAGAAGGCTAGGACCACGTGAGGAACATAAATACAGAAACAACGGAAGCTACAAAAGTTGTGAAATGTGTTTACATTGTGATCATCTAGCTCTATGTACAGCAAAACATTGCCATGTTATCCCCCAAAGTAGACGTGGAGTAGTGCAAAAAAATGCAAAAGCCAGTAAAAAAAAGAGAAGGAAGAGGCAGAGCAAAATGTTCTTGTGGAAATGTGTGTTGAAGAGTGTGTTTCTTTACAAGATTTGGACATTGAGATTGAAGACGTACTAGTAGAAAACTAAAAGCATGCTTATTCTCACTAATTATGTATTGAAATGGATTAATAACATTATTGTAACTAAAATAACTCCAATATTTGTTAAAATCAAAGCATTCTGAATCTTTCCTTTGATTTTCTGGGAAGTCGGGAGGTAGCCGATTGTTTTTGCCTATTTCTCCGCGACCAGAAAGAATTTTTAAATTCTGAAAATTGCTCTTGCCTTTTTAGACCATTCCGCACCTATTGCGAATTTTCCCCTTTTATTTTTTATATTTTTTTAAAAAGTGCGCAAGGCAGCCTCAATGGTGGATTTCTCGCTGATCGGGATCTTAAATAATTATATATATATAAATCTTTAATTACTATACAATGTGGCCCAGCTTTAAATAACAGAATTACCATATTTTTCGGTGTATAAGACACACTTTTTCCCCCCAAAATTTGATGTCCAAATCTGCTTGCGTCCTATACACC
>NW_013669676.1:38490-40049 GCF_000517525.1 Limulus polyphemus
GCGGTATTTTCTTATTTTGATGTTTTGAGCTCTTTTGTGTTTAGAACAATGTATACTAATTTTCAAAGTATCAAATTCGAATTTTTGTTCAATAAAAATCTTTCAAATGCGACTGTACCTTTTTTTCCCCAAAACTTTGTCTTGAAAATAAGGGTGCGTCTTATATTCCAAAAAATACGGTATATATAACCTTAAGTCTGGACAATGACCAGACATCGTGAAAATGGACATCATGTAATCTATAAACTTTTAACAGGAATGAAACATCTAAATAAGGAAACATATAACAGAAGGCACAATACTGTAAATAAAACCAATTTCAATTTTCGCTCCCCCTATTGTAATTTTTATATAGGAAGAAGAAATATTTAAATTTCCTACCTGTGTAGATAACATTTTTTCAACATACCTTAAAATATGTAGTCTTTGAGATGCGTGCTGCTTATTTCTAACTCAAATAATTTGAACATAGCGAATTTTTGAAGATGGTAGTGGCAAAGAACTTGAAAAGCTCAAGTAACTGCAATTTTTAAATAAAAATGTCCCAGCTTATAAAGCCAACCAAGTTATAAATGTATGGACTGAAAGCTGGGATTATTTTCTTTCTCGCAACTTATTAGAAGTAGGACTTCTTTTCTTCCTTATATGGATTGAATATTTCTAAATATTTGGTTATTATGTCAGTAAGCTTTCTCGATCATGTGCGTTCGAATAAGAAACAACAAAAACCAGGGCAGCGATTTAGTTTTTAAGGGAAAGAAAAGAAAACTTTCCTGATATGGGGTGTTCGGGGATATTGATATCCCCCTTCTCCTCGCACGCGAAAAATTTCTTGTTAAGTTCCTGGAGTTACTAAAGTTTCGGAGATAGGTCATAACTATTAAGTAGGCGGATATGATGACTTGAGAAATGTCTGAAAGTTCGGAAGGCAGAGAGAAGACCAAGGCCGATGACGACATTGACGAGAAGAATAAAGACGGCAACATTCGACAAAACACACTGTAACAAACGCCCCATAAACAGGGCCACCTAGTGGCTGGGATCTGTAAATCCAATTCCTAGGCTGAGATCATACTAATCTAGCTATATCTTGGTTTTGTATCTTTTATATGCTACTTAAATGCAAATATCAATTTTATTTGTTTCCATACATGTCTGCATATTTTGTTGAAGAAAATATTGTGGCAATTGCTTACGCTTTACAAAAAAAAAACTCACTTTTCAAAAACTTCTGCTCGTAATTTTAAACTGTTGAGTTCATATAATGGTGTTACGTCTCCGTTTGTTAATTAACTTTCCGTAACTTCGTTCCGACGAAACTTTAACGACACAAGTTCTTTACTTAATAAAACTGGTTTATTCTTTCCGAATACAACTTTACCGAGACACTCAACTTCAACAATCGCGCTAAACAAACGCTGTAACGTCTCTCGTGCTCTCTGACTGCAGTTCAATTACTCACTATCTATACAAACATTGCATTAATCTCGTCACGTTGTCCCCTCTTATATATACCCGCCTACCCTATATCTAGTAAGAACTAGAACATTCGCCAAAGT
>NW_013669676.1:40059-44623 GCF_000517525.1 Limulus polyphemus
CAAAGTACAGGATAATTCTAGAAAGTAGAGAGCGTGAGAATCACATGATCTCGATGACGCAACAATGGTCTTTGTCCAGGCGTGAGCTTAGAGATAAGTGAAAGGTTATTTGAAACAATAGCACATAATTTCTAAAAGGATTACGGAAGTAGTTTTTATAAATAAAACTATCTATTTATCTCTTTTAGTTTGAATGATATATGATATACAGAACTGAGGAAAAACAAGACAATTATACGTTTCACAAATACATCATTTATTCATGGTTTCGCCAGTAAAGACATCATCAGGTACAAACTGAAATGTTTTGTAACAGTTTTATATACAAAGAACCGTAAGTGACCTTGACATTCACGTAGACACTTCCTCAAAACATTTGAATTGTCTACAGGCAACTAACAAGTAGAAGTAGATTATAAACAAAACTCAAAACTGCTTTGAACACCAGATATAACCTGTATCAGTACTGTACGTTGTCTTTCAGAATACGTAATATGCCTGCTAACTTTGAGGGACTTATGGAGCTGACTTTACATGCCTTACATGCAATAAATCCTACCTCATCTATGTGTACAATATTATTGTGTTGATCAAACGTTTTAGGCTACTCCTGAAAACATCGGAAGTAAGCTCCAGACAAAATTAAGTATTGGCATGAAACAAAATCAGGAAAAATGTGCGCAAATAAAAGTCATGGATGGTGTATCTATTGGACCTATAAAACCATAATAGTCAAAGACTGGACCTGAGATATGATCAAAAAAGTCTGTACTTTTCTTGGTTTGATATCATATTATCACTACTTTATGCCCAAATTTCCCTAAATAGAGCACTGTCGTCAGTTTTCACTAAGGCAAATCTCACATTTTAGGTGGAGTGAAAACTGTGGAGAATATTTTCAGCTATATAAGAGATCTCTAGTCATTTCGTTGTTGTTAGCTTATCTTCATTATGATTATCCATACGTTCTGCATTTTGAGATTAATGGCAACAGCATTGGAGCAGTGTCATCTCAGGTGCAATATGGTGTTTTGTCTTGGCTGCATACAAACTGTATGTTTTACAGAAAACACTGCAACAGCAAGGCATAGGATTGACACCCTAGTGTAAGAAGATCCTGCTTGTTGCTGATTCTCTCCTAGAGACCAAAAATGATAGTCAATATTTGATAATATCTATCAAATGCTTCACCAAGTGGACTAAAGCGTATCCTTTCACCAATCTTACAGATAAGTATTTCAAGTGTCTAGACTTAATAGTAGATTACATGCTTTAGAACACCTAAATAGATCCATAATGACTAGCTTCAGAAACTAGTTCCTCACCAAGTTTTACTCTACCATTCACAGCCTGATGTTCCACCTGAATTGATTGGAGTTTTCAAGCAGTATGGTGCCTTCTTCTACAGATGTAACATTTGACATCCAGTGCTCGATCCAGTGAAAGTCTAATACAATGGAGACAGAACTCTAGCAGACAAAAGAAGAATCTGATAAGGTTTCTAGAGAGCTCGAGATTATGTTTGTCAGGCCTCAAAGGAAGAAAAGGAGTCAATGGCAAATTTAGAAGTTATTCTACACAACCTCTAATGCACATAAACTCCCATGCAAATGAGTAAAGTATTGAAAACAATTATGGAAATTACAATAAAAATGTATAAAAGGCAAATCCTGAATGAATGTCACCCTTTTATCCTGTGCAAACGAACTGCGCCAGAGTAAAACACATGTTCATAGTTTACACTATGACTAGCTATCATCTAACAAAGCATAAAATGGCACACATCTGTGTAAAGCCTATAAAAAGTACAATCAGTCATACTATGCCCAGTAGTAATAGTCGTAGTGTGACTACTGTCATTGTAGTCAAGGGTGTAGAAATCAAAGTTTTGACTGGTAAAGGACATACCACACAGAAATTGTGGTAAGGCTCCATCTATCAGTAGCTGGTGTATGCAAGACTGAAGAGACTACGTGAAACTGACAATGTTAATAACAGAAATAGCATCTTAGTTTATGTTTTTGTGAGATAGATAGTAGTTGAGTACAGTACTTACCAACAGCTTTGTTGTTAATACAGACGTTAATTTTACCTCGAGAGCAGTAGGTACACGTTAGTACAAAGTGGATTCAATAGGCACGTAGCTAATAGGAAATCACTGCTGAGAAAAGGTAACCAAATCAAAATATTGAAATTGGCATCAGACTACAAACAGTGAAAGTTGGGGACGTATGTTCTTTGCATATTAATAAAAGTTTGAATTATTGGATAAAAATGAACGACAGTTTTTTAAATGGTGGAGAGAATAACGGTATCATAGTCAATGTACAACATCTAAAGTGAAGCACGTTGGGAACCCCTACACGTTTTAGGCTGCATTTGAGCCAGTGGTGTCAATGATCTACCCAAAACAGATAGTATCCTGACCGATGACCAGTACATGCCATTCACTCAGATGGAGATTTATCTTTCAGCAAGACATTGATCCCAAGAATAAAAAAATGTTTTGAAACGATATCTTGTCGTTGTTTTGTTTTTGAATTTCGTGCAAAGCTACACGAGGGCTATCTGCGCTAGCCGTCCCTAATTTAGCAGTGTAAGACTAGAGGGAAGGCAGCTAGTCATCACCACCCACCGCCAACTCTTGGGCTACTCTTTTACCAATGAACAGTGGAATTGACCGTCACATTATAACGCCCCCACGGCTGAAAGGGCGAGCATGTTTGGTGAGACGCGGATTCGAACCCGCGACCCTCAGATTGCGAGTCGAGCGCCCTAACCACCTGGCCATGCCGGGCCCGATATCTTGTCAATAAAGAGGATAATGGAACAGTCATAACCATCGCTTGACCTGCACAGAGTACCAACATAAATATGTCTGGGGCCGTGTAAAAAGTGAGAAAATTAAAACTCGACTAAACAGTTTGGCTTACTAATGGGGAGTAATAAAGACCAATGTTCCACGAGTCTTCCACAACTGTAAACTGTATGGCAACAAAGTATAACGCTCTATATTTGGTATTTTCTGTGATGATGTTATTAAGTTCACCGTCTATTTACATTACTCATTTTACTGCCTCTTGAATGTGTATTGCTTGTGTGTTTCCTTAATTATTTCAATTGCTGTATATAACTTTTCATTTACTGTCATTTTATTGTATGTTTCAATTTCTTTCATGTCAAACGTTTGTTATATGATGTAAAACCTTTGATTCACTTTCTATGGATATATATAATTCTGTTTAGTGTGTGACTAACTATTGTAGGAGGTATTAATTTAATTTTAGTATTTTCGTTATTTAATTCCACTGTAATACTATTAAGAGGTAGATCGCTTTTGTTTTTTATATGTATTATTTTCATGAAAGGTTTGATTTTCATCTTGAGCTCAGGGTTTAACTATATATGTATAATTATCTGTAAAACTTTCCATTACGAGTATATTGAGGTCAATATCAATAGAATGACGTCACGTTATTTAGAATTTTCACGCAAAGCTACACGAAAAGCTGTTTGCGCATATTCATCCCTAATTTTGAATTGACAGACTTTAAGGAAGAAAGCTAGTCAACAGCAGTCATCATCTAGTTTGAGCTACTTTTATCTGAACAAATATTGAGTTCTGACGTGTTTTTTTATCTTTGTTTAAATCATACACAACAGATTCCATTAAATTTATAATGTAAAAATGATTTGTGTATTAAAGGAAGATTAGCCCAACAAGTGCATACCAGAGTCGCTATTCTGAAGAATCTAAATGAAATATATAGTAAAAATTGATATTTGTTTACTCCACTTTCAGGTCAATTAGGCCCATAGAAACAAAAGAGTGGACGTTTACATTTCATTCGAAGAGGGTGCTGTTGTGTAATAAAAGAACACGATTATCAAATATCCTTTTAGTAGTAAGTATAAGGAATTTAATATAGATTATGACTTTATTTGAATATTTAAAGTTCTTACAGTATTATTTCTGAAAACAAGAATGAGTCTACTACTTACAAACTAAAACAACGACGAAATATTCCCATCATCTATCATGATACCAAATTCACAGTTCTGAGTATTTTGACCAGTGATTTACGTAAAACACATAGTCATACAACTGAGGATGGTTTGAAATATGGGGTCGGATGTAAAAAAAATCTATACAAGCAAAACCATATAGCAATGTGAATATGATATAAAAGATGAATTTCGACTCTTTTTTTTTTGAAAGAAGTGTTTTCATGTAAATGGCGTTGTTTTATTCTAGTTGCACGTTTTACCATACGTAAAATAAAGCTCATTTCATTTGGGGTATACGTTTTGGGTCATAAAACCTCTCTGAATGTCCCCTTTCTTATTGCGCTTATCTTGGTCTTTTTTGTCTTTTTTATATATTAATATATTTTTAGGTTATATATTAGGTATAAACAACGCCAGTAGGGAGAAGGATTTTATATTATTTTTAATCATCCTAACATTAAAAACAAATAATAACCAAACAAAGAACATCCTATATCAGAAGTTTTAAAATTAACTTTAATTAACTAGCTGAATTAAATAATTAACTGATAAATTC
>NW_013669676.1:44840-51621 GCF_000517525.1 Limulus polyphemus
CATAGTTTTCATTAATCTATAACATTTACTCGAGAAAGCTTTATTACGTACAAATGCCCCCCAGTGGCACAGCGGTATGTCTGCGGACTTACAACGCTAGAATCCGGGTTTCGATACCCGCGGTGGGCAGAGCACAGATAGCCCATTCTGTAGCTTTGTGCATAATTACAAACAAACAATACGTACAAACATCTCTTGCCAGGAGCTTAGCTATAAGCTTGAGGGCTTATGACATTAACATTCGAGATTCGTTCCCTGCGGTGTCCATAGCACAGATAGTCTATTGTGTAGCGTTTGTGCATACCAACGAACAAACAGAATATCTTACAAAATTAAGTTCAAGACTAACCGGATCGTGTAATCTAAACAATTTCAAATGATAAACAAAACAAAAGCAAGCATAATGAAAAATTGAATACAATGCCAAATTAAAGAAGATTAGACAGTTACAAATATAAATATTTATAGAAACAGGAAACTGAAGATGACAGTTAAAGAAGTTACAAGTTGAAGTGAACATATCATGAACATAACTATGTGAAACTGAAAATGATTACAACTCAAAGTCAATATTAAACTGTGGTTTATAATGTCAATAAATCACCCCATCCCAAACCATTAAGTGTCTTTATAAATACGAGTTGTTATGTGTATCAGCATTTCATTCGTTGCTGCATGATAAGTACAGCGAAATTCTATATCTGACTCATTCATTTGCTCTTCCTGAATTTTCTGATCAGTTATTCGCAGTGTCCATACATAAGCATAATTGCCTTCACTTGTATGTTTTCTCATCTCAGCTCATAGAATGTCTTTTACAGCTACAAGATGTCAAGGATCTGATAATACAACACATGGGCGCACTCGCATCACATGGCAACATGATTCATCATGTTCCCATGCTGTTTATCCATGCAGTATTGTTGAATGTTAGTATCATTATCCAAATCTCAATCATAACTTCCATATTTCAGTTACGCATGGTTCCATCAATTAGTGAACATCTTACCGTACTAGTCCTAAAAAGATTTTTTTGACAAATGCAAAAAGTTCCTTCTTTGGTGTACAATATCTGCAATCAAGAACTATTAACATACATATTGCATATATAGGTAAACAATTCAAGCTGTTCCATACCTTTGACAAACCTGCTGTACATCTATTAACACTAGCATCAGTGTTCAAGATGAATGAGCAATCTCAATAAGGCCAAAACTGGTGCTTCGACAAAAGAAAGATGTAGGGATTTGAATCCTTGCTCATATCAAAGTGCCTACTCAAACTCATATTAAAGTACCTACTCAAAATGAATATCTACCTTAGTCAATGCACATAGTGGTGTACCTATCTTGAAGAAATTGGTCACAAACCATCTAAAATATTACTCGAAACATCGGAAGAAGTGGGTCTCTCACTTCGTCTCAGAATGAAGACTGTCTTTGACTACTGCAATTTTCACAATATCAATAAACACTTCATTTACACTAGCTACATGACTGAGGAACTCCACTTTTGTGTACCTTACTGCATATTGTTCTGGCTTCAGTTTCAATTCTTAATTATTGATAAAGTATAATAATTTTTTCAGCTTCTCTATAGTAGCCTGATACTTTAAACAAAAATCTAAAATGTTATCCACGTAGTTGTGACACCTCTTCCATTGCAAACCTTTAAATCTGAGCTCAATCACACTCTCTAATGCGTTACATGTGTTACACATACTGAATAGCATGATACATTCCTTCTACAGTCCTTCATGAACACTCAAATGTGTCTTAGGTCTAGCTTTATCATCCTGTTCACCTTGCCAGCAGAGAAATAAACTCTTTCCATTCGTCCATTTGTAGCAAAGTAAAGACAACAATACATGTTATTGTTTAACCAACCCGAACCTTGAAGTTCCATCCTTCTTCCCATAATAATTACTACAGACATCTAAGCACTCTTTAAACGTTTTATTATTCAATCCTTCAAACTCAACTCAATTTACAAACATCCCTGGTGTTCCAGGGAATATCGGGCAACTGTTGTTTTATCTGAATGCATCTGGAACTTATTATTTACTGGAACAAAAAAAAATGCTTCGTATATTGACTCCATCCCCACAGTAGGTAGTACCAATGCACCAGACTGCATCTACAGCACACAGTGGCACATGATTGTCACCCAAATGCTCTACAACCTCTTTCTTAGCATTCACATGAACATAAAACTGTTCTTGGGTTCAATTTGGTTAGCGATACAGGTTTATTTTCCATAAAACTGTAATTCAGCTGTTGCACAAGCAAAATTGGCTGACAATTTCCACAGTAAGTCCATCCCTAAGGTACTAATGCCTTCCAAGGTGGAAGACACCTACCTTAGTTTGGTGAGTTACAGTGCACAGACAAATTTAGTGTCATGCCTATACTCATATCTAGCTTCTTAGCATATGTAAAAATCAAGTTAGTGTTATTTGGGTGAAATTGTGACCTCACTTGGGTGTTTGATGTATATCAAGGTTAAAAAGTATTTTGGTTGCTTCAGTGCCTACTAGAACCTCAACCTTACACCCATATATCAATACAAGTACATGCCATATGATGACAATCCAACTGCCATATCTCTGGGTACAAGTGAATTGCCAAAGCTGTCTGAGTAGGTGTCAAGACCCAACTCAGTTTCCACTACCTTAAACTACCTACAGTCATACCTTGCCATTGCATATAGGCAGCAGCATTGGCTATAATCGAATTTGTTTCTACTGTCCCCACTCTAGAACAGTAAATAACCCTGGCAAGTAATATTCAAAGATTCTCCTGCACAGTCTAAGCATCTTCTTGAGGCCCATTCATGCTGCATAGGTAGGAGTAGCGTGGCAACTGAATCTAGGGAACCCTGATATTTCATAGGAAACATTGGCAACTGATTGATATTTTGATCAAGACTTGGGGGCCGCCACAGACCCTTAAAGCTGCATCCCAGTTAAGTCAGCCACTCCAGTAATCGCTGCTTTCAATTTCATCTTCTGATTTGGTGTCTGGTTCAATAAGACTACCTTAAGCTGTATCATTACAGAAACCGCAACTAATACTTATGAAATTTCCCTAAAAATTATTCAAGCTCCCTCGACAATTCTGTATGAAGTTGAGCTGAGTTGAGTGCTAGATGACAATTCCAGGAGTTGTGCTGACAGATGCTGCACCAGCAGGAGAGGGAGAAAATCACCATGCTGGTGAGTGATGCATGTGTAAAAAGTTCATCAGCTTTCCTAACCTCTCACTACAAACTTAACTGCTTGGTTCTGAATTTCGCGCAAAGCTATACGACGGCTATTTGCGCTTGAAGTCCATTAATTTAGCATTGAAAGACTAGAGGGAAGGCTCCTAGTCTTCACCACCTACTGCCAACTGTTGGGCTACTCTTTTACCAGCAAATATTTGGATTGAGCGTCACATTATAACGCTCCCATGGCTGAAAGGGCGAGCATGTTTGGCGGGATAGGTATTCGAACCAGCGATCTTCAGATAGCGAGGCAAGCGCCCTAACCACCTGGCCATGCCTGGCCACCTAACTGTAAGAACTAATCATAATAACGAGGCAACATGTTCAATAATGGCAGTCTATTCAATAGCCTCAGATATCCCATATAAATGGTGAAGTTCTTCTAAAACCTACTCTTTTAAGCCTTGAATTCAATCCTATGGGCCAATTAGTTTTAAATGTAGTAAAACATGAGGCACAACTTAGCAATGACTGTGCCTCAGTTGTTGAGTTTCTTCTCAATAAAGTGCTCCGGCACATTGAAAACTGAACTATTGCTCTACCCAAACTCATTATCAACTTTTACACCATCTATCTCTAGCTCCAGCTGCTCATGAGACATTCTGTCTGAAACATTTTAGAATAAAGTTTAGATGTCCTTATGCCACCCCTTTATACACTGGTAGGTTAACCCACTTCAATACTATTATGAAACTGTGATGTGCCTGAGGCACTATTGGTGTTCAAGGGAAGCTCTCCTCATCCTCCTTTAGTCTAAATATGTGTGTATCCTGTATAATATGATGTCCTTGGGCAAGGTCAGCTGTAAAACACTGCAAATCACGAGCATACTCGTCATCACTATATTCTACATGACTCTCAGCCCTTGGGATCTATCTCAAAGCTTGGAAAGCTCCTGAGTCCAGAGGATATGCAGAACTGTAGTGAGAGGCTAGCTGTTGCACCTGATAATATCTTGCTGGTGAAAACCACATAAACATAATTCATTTTTCTAGTCATAGACCCTGACCAGCATCTGGAAATGTCTGGATCAGCCCTCTGGTGCTTATTACGTAGCAGATATGCAACCCTCAAGTGTATATCTATATAAATAATATGATTGTGTTTGTTTCTTCACGCAAATTTCTTGATCAAATGCTACAACTCTCATTCATACTATTAGAAAGGCTTTCATCCAACGAGTCTGGATTGCATATTGGTTTTTCAATTCAGTATCGCCTTACTTGTTTTATTTTTTTTTTAGGCAAACTTTTCATTTGAATGGTGTCTATTTTTTCAAATAGACCGGGATTTATCAAACTAACACATAATGCCTGGAAGAAAGCATAGCTTAAATGGCGTACATAAATATTCAAGAATATGGAAACTTCAAGTGAACAACATGAAAACTACTACAACTGTTTCATGGGTGACGGCTAGTATTACATAAAATTATGCAACCCAGGTATATATATTACATAATAGTTATGTAACCCTCAGGTATTGGCATCCTTTGATCTCCACTGAGACAGCATCCTAATTCCTAACTAAGGATTTTATGCAATGGTGTCTCATCGTAGATACGAGCCAAGACACCAGAGATGACATGTTTAACACCTATATATTTGATTCACATTAAACTGCCTAACATTCGACAATGGAATGCTGCCAGTGGTAAACTTAAGTTTAGAAGAACATATGACACAGATTTTCTGAAGAGGAATAGTCACACAACAAACAAAAGACTCGACATTTTGGAAATAAATAAATACTTCAATATTCTCCATGGAAGCAAAGAAACAAGCACAAAAGAGTATTTTGGATAGTCATGACCCCAGGAATCACATATCAACTCAATCTGAAGCAACAGTCTCCTTTGCAATGTGAAAGCTATGGTTATGAAACAGTACCCTTTGACCCAAAAGGTCTTTGCAGTGAAGTTGGGCACATCTATTTCTCCTGATAACAAAATAATAATCAAGAATTTGAAGGAAGTGAAGACTTGGAAACCTTTTCATGAGGAAAATGACAAAAGAAACTGGAATCACAGTAATTTCATTTGACCACTTACCTCTCAAGTCCTCGTGTTCAATTCCAATGGTCTTTTGTGATATTTGGCAATTTGAATATGAGCTTCACTTTATGCAACAAGTGAACTAAATGACAAGGTCAGAGACTGCTAGGATCCAGATATAATCGTCCTTGATTTTAAAATACTGACAAGAATGAAGTAAGCCATTCTGCAGCACCCACTACCACAAAAGTTTGTCTGGTTTTGAACCAAATAATTGGTCTGACTGCTTCTCTTATAATGCACCCACAGTTTAAAATACTCAGCGTATTCAGTGGCATTAGATCATGAGCCTTAGACCTCCTAATTCGTGGCCCAGCACATGTATACATGGGTGTCCAATAATTTTGGAAACACTTTTGAAAAATCATAACCATAAAACCGTTGAACACGGAAACACAAGGTTTGTGATAGATCTTATTAACGTGTTATTTCAGCAGGATGATGCCCATCCACACCGGATCCTTCGCATACGCAACACACTTCCAGAGCTGATGAATTGGCTGAACGTTATGCCTAAGAATTGTTTAAATAGAGCTTCATAAAGACATGATTTACGCTAGTAATGTTGCGATTAAGGATTAATTTTATCAACGTAACCAAGAAGCCTCGACAAAAGTTACACCTGCGATGTTGTAAAACACTTAGCAGGAGGTTGGATTGGGTATAGACTGAACATTTTGCGTGTTATACGTAGTGCACACGTTAAACTATGGTGATTTTCTAATCTAATAAAATACAACTTTAAACGATATTCTTGCATGCTCAGACTCTTGTGTCTTTGGTTTATTTAAAGATGATCTTGAAATTGATATCCATGCACTGTGGAAAGTCTGTGAAACCTTTGACAAAATGTATGTCCTAAGACTGACCTAGTCTTGCTTCACAGAAGCTTCTTACAGTGGATAATATTTAATATATTTCAGTTATTTATTATTTTTTCTGAATTTCCGCACATTTTGTAAAAAGGTAACTAATATAGTTTCAGTATTCTTCAAACATTTGCTGCAATTATGCTTTAGCGTTGTTTTTATTGTCATACTGATCTAATATTGAACTAGAGAATGAACAACGTTTTAATTTCCAGTCAAATAGTCAACTATTCGAAAGCTCTCGACTTTCTAAGTTTTTAGAACTCTACTTAAATTAAAAAATATTTGTTTTCTTAGAGCAAAGCCACGTTGTAAGTCCAGAAACTTACCGCTGTCCCTCCGGACCACTGATTTTGTATGTTATCCTTTGTGCTAATATTTTCATGATGAACAATGTTGATAAAGTCTCTCAATTATAAAGCCTATATACCTCTCTTCCTGAGTTCTGGTTGTCTCTCTTGAAGAAGATTAACGCAAGCTAGAATTATAAAGGTAACTTTGAGGTATTTAATAAATGTTTCTTTTTTTTTACCAAGGCTTAATGTTATATAAAGAGAAACGTAGAAGTATACAATCTAGAACGAAGATGATATGT
>NW_013669676.1:52682-57646 GCF_000517525.1 Limulus polyphemus
TGCGCGAAATTAACAAAACAAACAAACGTAACAATTACTTGTTAGTAGGTCATTGAACTGTATGTTATTTTTTATACATTCACGCTAAACCATTTAAAGGAGATCAATCCACATTCTTGCAGAAATATTTGCCATACCTTCATCTCTATTTAATACTACATGATCTTTTTTGTGTTTTATTATTTCTAACGATTCACGAATATTATTACCTATTAAACTGTTAGGTTGAGCTAATATTACAGTTTTTACCCATAATATTGTGTGTTGTGTTTCCTGTACATGTTCTGCTATGGATGACATACCACTGTGCCACGGGGGACGGGGGGGGGGGCTGTTTTTAGTTAAAGAGCTTTTTCCCAGAGTGAATTTCAGTGGATAAATGTCTTTGGCTGTATCAAGAAAATCTTGATAATTAGGTATAATATTATCATCAATATATATAAAAGTGTTTCAGACATGCAAAGTTTTACTATAGTCATATATATTAAGATCCGTAATATATAAAAAATTGAAGTGCGGGTAAATATAAATCCGCAATTTATGGGCTGAAATTACCTTCCATAAGTACTCTTAGTACTAACTAGAAAACGTGTTTTCCAGTAAAAAATACATGGCTTGCAAGAATTTGTTTAATGTTAAATAGTAGCAATTTTTATGAGTAACATTGCTATAGAAACATTTGTCTTTAATAACGTAAAGTCTCAATTTACCAGAATTATTAAAATATATTGAAATTATTGTTGAAAAACTCTCTTTAGTTTTATTCATAGGAAGGATAGTCTAATTTAATTATCTCAGTTAGCTATGAAATGTAAGGCTAGAGTATACCATGGGGTGGGGGTGGTAGTACTTGCCCTGTCATTTTTGACGAGCTATACGGTAGTATCTTATAAATATGAGACTGAAATCACGAAAAGTAAACTTACAACACAATAATTGGTTAATATTGTTAAGGTATTTTTCGAACTGTCTGTAGTCTTAATGCTTAAAGATTTTTCAGCCTCATATATTAAAATATTCAAATTTACTAATTAATTCCATAGTACGTTGTATACATATGTTTACGATCTGCAATATTAATGCACTTGTGCCTTTTGAGACTAGCATAAACGTTGAGTTCTTTCATCTGGGTTTCAGGAAATACATCAGTAGTTTTGTTTGTCGCTATTCATATGGTTAACAATTTCTCTGAAACTTTCATTTATCATATTTTATTTTTATTCTGAAATTCCTTTATAAAGAATACATGTACGTATTTTTGTTGAAATCCTGAAGGTTTATGCATTATTTTATTCTGATACATTTATTTCTAAAATCTATACTTTTGAGAATTAATAACAAGAATCTTTAATTCACACACACACACACACACACAATAACAAAGATAATGTTACAGCAAGAAATACCCAATTTTATCATTACTGATAATATATCTTTGGGTGTATACGTGTGTGTGTGTGAATATGAATACGCTAAATATATTTTTTATTTCTATAAGTATTGACTTGATCTATGCTGGATTTAAGAAGTTTGATGTTTGAAACTCTGAATTTTTAACCGTGATTCATTTTGCTGTACAGACAGTTATTGTGTTCTGTTATTTGGAATCCTCAGCATGTTAATGTAATGTGTAAAACTGAATCCTCAGCATGTTAATGTAATGTGTAAAACTGAATCCTCAGCATGTTAATGTAATGTGTAAAACTGAATCCTCAGCATGTTAATGTAATGTGTAAAACTCACAATTTTAAAAGAAATGCCGGACAAAAAAAAAAATTGATTGTTTGTTCTTCTGAATGACACCTTATGTGTATAAAGGACAAACCGGTCGGGTCACTGATTTACCTTTAGATAAATTACAAAAATATCTTGAGGCGATATTCAATCATATAAAAGCTGTTTGTACAGTGTGTATAATGCACCAAATTGTTCTAAGAGATAGAGCTTTTTGGCCTTTACTAATGTAATTATACAAATATGTGAATATATTATATATATATATATATATATATAGAGGCAGATTACTGAGAAAGTACTAGTCGCGAAGCACGAAAGGCTGGGCTTATAACATATGACAGGCTTAACCTAAATTTCTTTAGTTTATATAACCATCTTACAACGGAAACCTGCAGATTCAGGTAGCGTATTTTATAATTAACTATATTTATCTTGCGTCGTCTTAACAGATTACGATTTGCCCATGGTAATTTGCGCTTCATCGGAACCTGATAAAGATCTTATTAGTAGTTCAAAATATTTCCAACGATAACACAAAACTGAAAGAATCCCAAGACCAAACTTCTCTAAAGAAATTAATGATCATAACTAAAAGTAGTGTTTTACGTTTAATGCTCTATTACCAGGGCCACAGTTTTATGGTTTGGTGGACAGATGCAAGGAAACGGATACGGTAAATATTTATTACGAGTACACTGTACGCATTCTAAGGGAAACTTTCAAAAGTAATTATTTACATTATCCAAAATAATTTATTCAGAAACATTAAAAATCTCCACAGAAAGATATGTTATAACTTACTTGTTTTTCTTCTTATATACCTATAATTGAAGCAAAGTATATATATTTATAATTGAAGCAAAGTTTGTATTTCTATAATTGAAGCAAAGTTTATAGACCGATAATTGAAGCAAAGTTTATATACCTATAATTGAAGTAAAGTTTGTATACTTATAATTGAAGCAAAGTTTGTATACTATAATTGAAGCAAAGTATATATATTTATAATTGAAGCAAAGTTTGTATACCTATAATTGAAGCAACGTTTGTATACCTATAATTAAAGCAAATTTTATATACCTATAATTGAAGCAAAGTTTGTATGCCTATAATTGAAGCAAAGTTTGTATGCCTATAAATGAGCGAACTTTGTATGCTTATAATTGAAGCAAAGTTTATATATCTATAATTGAAGCAAACTTTATATACCTATAATTCTTGCAATACATCAAACATCTGTGGCCCACGCACAACTGTAAAACAAACTCGCGTAGACGTAACTTTATTTATTAAAGATACGCGTAAAGTAAACAATAGAGTAAAGTAATGTTATTTATAATAGTGTACAGAGAATGAAACAGTTATGAGCGTTAGTTGTATTACACGGTTTTACAAGTTGAAACTAAGAAACTCACAAAAACGAAGAATAAAACCAGTAGTGAAGAAATAATTGGTTGAAAGGTGTTTATAGCAGTCTATCAAACGAACCAAAGCTAAAGTATTTCAAAATAAAGTAATTGTAAAGTTGTAATGAAGGTATACTTAGCTGATTATGCAGAAACGTCTGAATGCATGTTCACAAACTGATAAGCATATGGTTTTGAACCAAATGCGTATTTTAGACCTAAACAAGCCGAGAAAGCCCATAAAAATTGTATTTAATGTGATTTAAATTTTTTAGGAAATTATGCTAGAGTTAATTGTTATTTGTGTAAAATACTTTGCAAATAATAAAATAAAATTTGAAATCGAAGTCAATCGTCACGTGGTGACAACGACTTTGTGCCATTGCGTACCATACTCGTTGCATTGAAAAGTTTGATAAGAAAAATCAGGTAAGGTGATTTTGAATAGAAGAGCCAATACGCAGTCCGGACTTTTAAGAAAAATTATTTATCCACAGGAATTTATACAAAATATAATAAGACATTCTGATAGCAAAAAGAAAATAGACATGTACTTTTAAACCGTATAAGTAAACAAAACACATTTAAAGCTCAGTCAACTTGGGTGATTCCATATATAAGTGATAATATCATCACAATACTAAAGAGAATAAGTTAAGCATCAGAGTTACCTATTAAAATAGTACAAAAGCCAGACATCTCCTTAAATCATTGACAATAAGCTTAGCATACAAGAAAGAAACACGATGTATGAAAAATAACTGTAAAGCTACTAAATATGGATTCATGGTAGATGATATAGTGAAAACGTTGTCCATGAAGTAACTTGTGGCAGATGGTCTAGTACGTATATAGGAGAAACTTGCCGAACCATACATGATCGATTATCTGAACATGTACGTGACATTCAAAACCTCAATACTAACAATGCTATTGCAGAACATTATGGAAACGTACATGGCCTACCACAAGCGGATAATATCTTAAGATTTTATCTAAATGTCATAACGTTCTGGATAGAAAAATTAAAGAATCCATTTTAATCAAGAAAAATAAACCTAAATTGAACAACTACAAAGGTTGGCCTTTAGAGTAGAGACGTTAATGAGATTCTAAAGATTTTAATATGTGTAATAAAGGTGATTTAATATACCTTTCCTTACACATTATCGTTACTTATTGTTACAATGTACATTTTTATGCCCTTTAATTTCACTTATATAAAACCCAAAATTATGATTATATTTTACAAGCATGTATTTTACTTGAAAGATAAGATTAAATGAATTAAACAATACAAAAGATAAGCATCGCAATGTTTCATCGATTGTAACAATCCACTTGGCTAATCAATTTATGATGTTGATAAAACACGTAGGTTAAAAAAATCAATTTAACACAAAGATACGAGACCCTATAATGATGATCTAGTATATCAATAATAAAAACAACTTGTCTGAATGTAAACAAAACATTAGGATCGAGGGTAGTTGGAACGGACTAACACGAAAAAGATAGCAGTGTTACTATTTCATATCATACGAGGAAAGTATAAATACTGACATATTTAGCGCCTGCATATATTTGGTTCACGTCAAATTCTCCATCATTGATTGCCCCCAGTGACACATGGTATGTATGCGGATTTATATCGCTAGAAACCGGGTTTCGTGTCCCGTGGTGGGCAGAGAATAGATAGCCTAATTCGATGACGAGGAACCCACTTTGAGACTAATAATGGCTGGAGACGGCTTAAATGGGTAATGAAGAACTTTTTTGTTCAATCTGTATATATATATCCGTGTCTGTGTAAATTACTTG
>NW_013669676.1:57913-61582 GCF_000517525.1 Limulus polyphemus
TAGAATTATGGTTTGAGGATTTTTGGACAGTCCCCTTCGAAAAAGGGTATTCGAGCGAGACTGTTACATAATGTGCATTAAAGGGTGCTACATCATATTAAAAGTGAGTTTTTAGTGTCCTCTTTGAGAGCGGAAAATCTCGTATAATAGAGTGTTTAGAACATCATTGGGTTCCGAAACCAATACGAAGCAATGGCTTCATCCGCAAAGGCAAGGGCTATGGTTACGAAAGATAATCATCCAACCGAAAATACCATTGCGATAAAGCTAAGTATATGTACTGGTAACATTAAGAAGATAATGTACAAGTGTTTTAAATTGACAAAAGCTCACAAGCTTCCAGCTACGCTTTCATATTAGCAGATGTTTTAATGAGAAAGCTGGCTGAAGAAACTGGAATCACAGCAATCCACTCACCTGACAATTTCCTCATTGCAGCTCCAATGGATTTTTGTGTCGTTGGTTTCGGAAGCCGGCTTAAAGCTTACAGTAAAGGTGGGTTCTATGAAAGTTTTTCTAGATGTGTGGACGAAGAATTACATCGCCGTCCTTCGTAGAAACTTGTTGCAGTTGAAATTACAATGTTGGGAAATAGTGCATAATCATGTCCATCAGTCTGAGTACGACCAGTAGTTCTAAGGGCAGCATGGAATCTGGAATATCAGTCTTTTAACGTTTGTCTAATCCTTAATGTATAACGTAACAATGTGGGTTAAAATCTTTGAACTGTAATATAACTCCTAAAACACCTGAATAATGCAAGCATTGTTAAATTTGATGGACAATATAATTGTTTCAAACAATGAAAACATGTAAATGAACATAAGCTTTGCCTTAAACCTAAATACTATTTATTTTATGATTGAGGGTTCTCTCGAATTGTTTTCTTATTCTATTCATCTATATCACCAACTTCTTTCTCTTTGTTTAGTTTGTTGATTTAAGATAATTTGGCCCATTTTAATCTACCATTTTAATATTTAACACATATACAAAACTATAAAATATATCCTCTGATTTACGTTTCCTAGAAACCCTGATTCACAAGGTAAAGGTTCGTTTATGGGATTCGAATGGGATTTTGGTTTAAATTAAAATATAATCTTTTTTTACAAATATAATTTTAAATAAACTTAGAAAAGGAACAATCAATAATTTAGTTTGAGGAACACCTCCATCTTTAATGTTTATGAAACTCTATTTTCATAAAACTTTATACAATAAAACTCATATCTGAATTTTCAATAGAGATTATTTTCTTTTTATAGTTTGAGTTTTTATCTGTCTTCAGAAAATTGATTATAAAAACTGTGGTAAATTAATTTACATCATCATCATCTTCTTCAATCGTCCTAACTTCTGAATTAAAAGAAATACCGAAAATAATTGAAAGAAAAACTAAATATCGGAAGTACATTTTGTAATATTTTTTCCCTTTAAATCTGAAAAAAAGCATTCTTCCATTAAAAAACGTTATTCGTGCTTTGCTTGAGTGACAAAAAATAATAACCGCTTTCAAGTACTTGTTGGAATAGGGATTTCACTATCACATGTCTTGGACGTCAATATTTCGACTAATGTTACAGGTATAAGCGCTGTTTATTCAAAATTACTTTTCATAATTTATCAGTTGCCCTTGATAATTATGTATTTTACATAGTACTTAATAATAGGGATCGACAAGGATTCCAAATAATTCACACTCCGAAGAACCACCCTATCAAACTCCTAAGCAAAAAACCGACCATTCAAAGTACTGGCTATGATATGTTATGCGCATGTATACTGATAATACGCTAAATAGGTCACTAACATTTTCGGTATAACAATTCAAAAATTTCTAAAACAACAACTGTTTCGTATACTACCCACATGATCACGTTAGCAGGGTTAGCCCTTGACGGCTCGGAGTATCGCTATAAGATTTATCCAGCTTATTTGATTGGTCTGTGTGTATCCGCTTTTGATATATATATATGTACAAGTATAATATAAATGGTAAACGTATCATGCACGTACTTAAATATCTTTACAACCCAACGGATGGCATTACGTATCAATGGATAGACACGCGAAAATTTCTAAAGGTAAAGTATATATTGTATACAGGTATAACATAAAAAGTAAACAAAGAAGAGTATTAAGAAATTATGAAATTTAAAATGAAGAAAGTATCCTGCTACAAAAAGTAGGCCAAAGTAAGAAATAACTTTTATGAATTTGTGATTGTGGTCTTAATTTTTGTTAAAGTTATAGCTATCAGGGATATGGCTATACTGGAAGTTTATAGATATTGTGTCCATTACATGTACATAAAAATAAAAACAAATTAATGGAAAATAGGGATCGTTGGTGATTCGCAGAATCGCTATATGAAGTATCCAAAACAAAACAAATGCTGCAATAAAAAGTACACAAACAGGTAAAGTGTTACTAGTGACACGACTTTGGATTGATTATGAAAGATACTTACTGTCATGATAATGTTAGGTTTATTGATATTTTTTCGCTGATATTGACATTTGCAAAAAGTGTGCAAGCTGTTAAAAACCAATGATATCCTGCAACCTATTGTTCGTCTTTTTGCTGGTGTTGTCGGAGATGAGTTCATGTATCATCAGGATAACGCCCGTCCTCACCTCGCCAGTATAATGCAACGCTCTTTTAAGGATGAAGGAACAGATATACTCTACTGACCTGCTAAGTCACCAGACATAAATCCGATTGAGAATCTATGAGACTTGCAAGATAGAGCAGTTAAAGACGACTGTCTTGGAGTTCATCTGTTCTCATCCAGAAGTGGACTGTGTTGCCCCAGTAAGTCATCCTAAATGTCATCAGCAGTGTGAAGAACAGTTGTAAAGAAGTCATAAGCAATAGAGGAGGACTTACCAGCTACTAAAGACTCATTTTGTTAAGTTTGTTTGTCTTAATAAGTTATTTTTTCTTTGATATGTGTGCAGTCAAATATTGGCATTTTTCTTTAGATTTGCTTTTTTGTCGTTTTTAATTGAATTTTTCTACTTGATTTGTATTGCTTACTTGTGATATTTGTAATAAACATGCTTCGTCAATATTGAACGTCTCTGTGTGTTTTTTCTTCAAATTTTGAAAAATAATATCAAAACCACATTATCCTTTACTTTTGTGAGTAGTTTATATACTTCCAACTAGGAGAACACATATTTAAAAGAAATAATAACAAAGTTATAATTCTGTTATTACTCTACGTTATGTTATATAAATTATTCAGGGTTGAACACAGCAGATAACTCTGTTATTATTACTCTACGTTTGCTACATAACTTATTCAGGGTTAAACACAACAGATAACTCTGTTATTATTACTCTACGTTTGCTACATAACTTATTCTGGGTTAAACACACCAGCTTGAAACACAGCAGATAACTCTGTTATTATTACTCTACGTTTGCTACATAACTTATTCAGGGTTAAACACACCAGCTTGAAACACAGCAAATAACTCTGTTATTATTACTCTACGTTATGCCACATAACTTATTTGGGGTTGAACACACCAGCTTGAAACACAGCAGATAACTCTGTTATTATTACTCTACGTTATGCTACATGACATATTCAGGGTTGAACACACCAGCTTGAAACACAGCAGATAACTCTGTTATTATTACTCTACGTTATCTGCT
>NW_013669676.1:61603-67857 GCF_000517525.1 Limulus polyphemus
TCAATAACTCTGTTATTATTACTCTACGTTATGTCACATACATATTGGGGTTTGAACACACCAGCTTGAAACACAGCAGATAACTCTGTTATTATTACTCTACGTTATGCTACATGACATATTCAGGGTTGAACACACCAGCTTGAAACACAGCAGATAACTCTGTTATTATTACTCTACGTTATGCTACATGACATATTCAGGGTTGAACACACCAGCTTGAAACACAGCAGATAACTCTGTTATTATTACTCTACGTTATGCTACATGACATATTCAGGGTTGAACACACCAACCGATAATAAATCTGTACAAGAGTAAAAGTTCATTAGTTTTGGAGCATTAAAAGCTCAGTGTTGCTACTACTGTCACTTATGTTCTCCAAATTCCAGTCAGCATTTTACTGGTTAAATCACAAAAGGAAATCGCATAACTACCCCCCCCCTACCCCTTTGCATCACAAGTACTGTTAGCTTATACGTGTACACATAACCTTGGCGCATAAAATAAAACTAAAACTGTCAGAGCCTATTGTAATTTACATCCGGGTAATTTTTATAATGTACTTGGATTTTCTATAACACAGAATAATAATAATAGTTTTTGTAAAAATTAATAGCACTTGAACTATAATATTATACCTATGGTTTTACCTTTACATCGTTAAAATATTTATTTAAAACAAAATTTACTTAAAAATCTTCAACATATTGAGGCCTTCAAAGCTGTTTATCAGTTTTAAATTTGTCAATTAATGTGAACCTAATTAACCAGGTACGAGCTTTGAGTTTTGTAAATGTTTTTAGCGAAGCTATGATTATCATTAATAGGTTTATAGTTAACAAACAATGTTATTAGTTAGAAGGTTAGCTCGGGTCATGTCAGATTACATCTTGTTGTCAGTGTTTTATGTTTTGATACTCACATCCAAAATATTGAAATTAACAGCATTTTGTTTAAGTGAAAAACATTTAAGGAAGAACATATATTTATGACTTGGTTAGGTCGTAGGAAATATTCTCTTAATTTTGGCCTTAATAATTTTGTTGTTATTTTGGTGCTAAACCAACAACAATAGAAAACATTCAACAGGAATTGCTGATTCAATTTAGGTAATTAACTCCATTGATGAGTTGTTTTTTTATTGTTAAATACTGATATCAAAATATCCTAGAGACACGTTCTAGCAATATATACATTCATCAGATGAATATTGTTTCTCAACTAACCCATCCTTAAAATCTTCATTGTAAAAAAGTGCTTACTTGAGATAAAAAAATCAATTAAATAGATAATGTCAATTTTTTATAAAAAAAATGTTTGAAGATTGATGACATTGAACTCCCCATCAAAATAATTAGGCATTAATCATCCACCCATCTAGTTCCACCCCTGTGATGTATATTTTATCACAGAAAAGCAAAGTTGAGCTGAGAATAGGTGTTAGTTAAGTTGCCATCCCATCAAGGGAGGATTAAGGGTCAGACTGGTCTAGGGCAAAATTATTCTACTGGAGCGATTTTGATTGCAACTAAACAATAAGATACAAAATAAATAAACCTCAAGATATGTTTTACTTTTGGAGACAATGAGAAAATAATATCAACCGATTTGCAAAAGACATCTACAAATTAATGAACAATACTAAATGTTTCTTGAATAGGAAAAGTGGTGCTGTAACACAGACAAAATTTGCATTTGGACAACAAAACATATAGACAGAAAGAAACCACGTACACATAAACTCAAGAACTCACGCATTCACGTGTGAACACACATGCCTAGATCACACCGATACTCACATAGCATAGTAGTAACAGATCATGCCATCATGATATGTTTAGTGTCAAGCGATAATAACAAGTCATTTTTTATGAAAAAAAGTGCCAGTGCATTTAGCATGTCTTGGCACATTGTTGATTGAAGTGTGTTCTTTATCGTTTTTAGCGTCGAAGAGGATCTTTCTCCCGAACAATTGTTTAACACGAGGCACAGGTACATCCTTAAGATTATCAGGACGTTTGGGAAAGTTGTTTTCAGAAATTGGTTGCTCATCATTCTTAGCATACTTTTGTTCCTTGGATTCTGACAGATCTTTTGAACCCTGCCTTGCCCAGGGCGGTAAATTGAACAATTTCTTACTCTGTGCATCTCTCCAAGTCTGTAAGATACGTACTGATCAGCTTTTTGGTGGCATTGCGGAGGTCCTCTGTAAGCATGGACTCTAATTTTCATAGAAACCCAAATCTGCTACTGAATTTTTCATACGCCACTATTCTGTCGTCTAGTGTAAGTGACAGTTTGTCAGTTATTGTTAAGAAAGTTTGAACTTCATGTTGAGTAGAAGGTGAAAAATCACTGTCCTCAGCATCCCTCTTCTCCCATCACGTATTTGTTTTCCACTAACTTGACCTTTCGACCTTATATGTCTCGCTTTCTGTTTACCCTTTTTATCATATTCGGGAAAAGAATATTGTAATTCCTGGATGAATGTCTTGAGAATTTTTTCGGATGAAAAGCTTTACTGACATCTATTTGGGAGTTTTGTAATGAACGACATGAGTAGTTATCCCGGTACTTGCATGGTGGAAGTTCTCATGCCGACATGACACTTGACAATGGAAGATGCCTGCTACCATAGAGCACATTGCTAGAAGATGTTGTGACATTATAGTTTGAGTGCTACTCATCAGAAAGCATGTTACTAGGAGTCATAGTTCCACGAAGTGGCACTAGAAGTTGTGACTGTCTTGGAGGAGGGGTGATATCATAGTTCGATATCAAAGGGTCTGTTACTATAGGTGGACAGTGTTACCAAGGTTCTATAGACAGACTGTTAATATGAAAGTTCTATAGGCAAATGGTGTTACTAGGTGTATTACATTTGTTTTTCAAAGGCAGATGGTGTTACTTGATGGATTGTGTTACTAAGGCTTTATAGGCAAATAATGTTACTAGGCAGATGGTCTTACTAAGGTTCTATAGGTAGATGGTCTTACTAGGTGTATTATGTGTGTTTGTATAGGAGGACGGTGTTATTATGCTTCTGTAGGATTGCATACAGATTTCAGTTTGTCTCACCCTATGTTTATAGTTTTCTTTTATATATATATTTAACTGTATTACATGCGTTACACAAAGGTGGATGATGTTGCTAATGTTCTATAGATGGATGGTCTTAGTAGGCATATTGTGAGAGATTTACAAAGGTGGTTGGTGTTTCTATAGTGAATGGTCCCATAGGATTGCATACAAATTTCAACTCATCACAGCTTATGGTATTTCTATAGGCAGATAGTGTTCTTAAGGCTCCATAGGCAGATGGTGTTACTAGATAGACAGTTCAATAGGATGATGAGCTCATCATAGGGTGTCTCAACATGTGATTATGTCATCAACATTGTAGTCTAGGTTTAATTATATGTCCTAAAACGTTACAAGTAAAACAATGAAAATAGTAAATAAATAACAAACAGGTTTTAAAATAGATACATAATTAAGAACTTTTTTAAATTCAGGAGAATCTATGGCCTCTAAAATATTCACTCTATATGTTTCGATGTTTACCACGTTATCATCAAGAGTGAGCTTGTAAGACATAAATGTCATACTTATTCCTTCTTAGCTAGATCATGTGTCCTGTGTGTAGGTTTACTATTTCTGCATAAATCTCAGAGAAGGTCCCGCTACATTCTTATGCAGATATTTCCTGACCTTCATCTCTTTTTATTATCCATGATTTTTTAATCTTCATTATTTCCAAAGATTCACAGATATTATTGGCTTTAATACCCTTTGGTTGAGACAATATTACTGTTTTTTTTTTGCCATAATACCTTATGTTGTGTTTTTTGTACATGTTCTGCTGTTGCCAAATTTTCAGTCCTTTCATTTTTTACACATCCCTAATGTTCTGCTAAACGATATTTTAAATTACGTTTTGTTTGTCCAATGTAAACACTTCCACATTCACATTCAATTTTATAAACTTTATTTTTTTCTATTAACTGTATATTATCTTTAGTATAACCTAAATTTTGTTTTGTTTTATTCATTGGTTTAAACATGCAGTAAAATATTTGTTGTTTTTTACACACATTGATTTAACTAGTAGTTAAACCTGGAACGCATGGCAAACTTAAACATTGTTTTTCAATATTATCATAACTGGGTTTTAAGGTAACAAATATCTTGATTCATTATGAAAACATTAGTGAATTTCTTAATTGCTGTATCTACAATAGTTAGATTAAATCCTCTATCAATTTCTATATATTTCATTAGTAACAACTCATTTTGAAGTCCTCTTGTTTTGTACATCTCTTCAAGCTTTTATAAACATAAGTGTACAATGCAAACATTTTTTTGTGTTTCAGTATAACATTATTCCTGGTGTAGTGGCATAAGAACAGAAAATGGTTTTCGATAAACAGATGTTTCTAAATTTCCTTGTTCATTCCTTTTTTATCAATACATCTAAAAAAGACAAATTATTCTTTTTTTCAATTTCATAGGTAAATTGTATAGATGGTGATATGCTATTCAAGTAGTATACAAACTATGTTAATGTCTTATTACAATAACTCCACACTAAGAATGCCATTGACATACCTTAGCCTAATATAAGGTTTACAAGAGCTCATTGATTTAGCTGGAAATGCAATACCTAAAGTTAAACACCTTAATAAATGATGTGAATAGTGTTTTGACTGAGACCTTTATTACATTTCCATCCGACACAACGAGCTTCGGAACTGGGCGAGAGGTCTCGTTGACAGCTGTATGGATTGCAAAGTGTTACATGTTGTTACATTTTTTCTCATTCAAAACCTATAGTAAAGGGTCAGTAAAGAAATATTATGATTCTTATTGCTGTGTGTTTGGACATTCCCATAACTCATGAAAGCCATCATACATTTATTATAGATTGAACATAATTTTTTGTGACTCTGTATACTGTACAAGGGAAACTACAATTATTGCAGTACTTGTCCACATTTTATGGACAATTGGCTGCGTACTTTGACAGACTTGGTATGAGACCTCATGGCTGGCATCAAACACGGGTCTCTAATTTTTTATTTTTTCCCGAAGAAAACAAACACTGCAGTGGCAAGAAGCTTTATTTTGTACATCTATTTACTGTCAAAAAGAACGTTTGTATGGATGATTGTAAAACTACTTCAAAAGTGGATAACATTTTCTCCTCCCTACTAGACACCATTTGCTCCTTAATATAAGAACACAGAATTTTATGACTGTATCTTAAGGAAGAACCATGTGACAAGGTGTTATGGCTTTATTCTATTTCTGTTACTACAATGAACTTTACTAGTTTTTGTAAATCTTATAAAAATTTTGTTGATGTTTAAGACATAAAACCTGTAACTCTATTATTATGCTATATAACAGGAAAAACCCTAACTTAACTATAGTAAACATGACTAGACAGGACATACACCTTTAACCAGTGATTTGTGGAGATAAATCTAATCACGTTGGTGAATGTTTGACATGTCTTTATATGTGAATTTATACAAACGCTCTTTATAAACTGATTTCATGTCAACGGATATATATGTATTTCCTTGTTGACCATAACCACAATGGAAATGTCCACTGTGGTATTCACTTTACTTTTTGTTCCAACAATAGAGGGGTGTGACATCACAGTATTTAACACATTCTCTGTTCTTATATTGTACAAGAGCTTGATAGTGATAACTCTGCCTCGTCAAAAACGTCAACACATCACATTTATCGTTCAGCACTGAAGCAACTAGATTATGATCTTGTATGAAATATAAATGAATGATAATACATTATATTAATAACAATGCTGTTACTACAGTGAATAATTAATTTCCGTAAATGCTATAATGTTTACAAATTATTAATATCTTTGTGAGAAGAATCAGTATTCTGTCTTGTTATGTACCAGACAATATATTTTAATTCTTTTTCATTATGTTCGAATATTGCATGACAATAGAACATATTGATTCTCAAATTGCAGTCATTGACAGCTATGTCACTAATTAACAAATGTCAGTAAGAAAGTGTAACAGAGTCGAACATATACAAGAATTGTACGCTAACTGAAGGCCCGGCATGGCCAGGTGGATAAGGCGCTCGACTCGCAATCTGAGGGTCGCGGGTTCGAATCCGCGTCTCACCAAACATGCTCGCCCTTTCAGCCGTGGGGGCGTTATTATGTGACGGTCAATCCCACTATTCGTTGGTAAAAGAGTAGC
>NW_013669676.1:68817-71059 GCF_000517525.1 Limulus polyphemus
GTGAAATGACCCTTAAATTGCATGTCTCTCATGGAACAATATGTAAACATCTAATAAATATGGGAAAACTCCATAAATAAGGTGTTTGTATACCTGATGATAATCATTTCCAAAGTGTGAACGTTGTTTGTCCCTTCTGGCGTGTAATACGCGTGGTCTATTTTTGTATATTTTAACCTTTCATGGTAAAAAATAATCTTTGAGCATTCCGTTTATACTTGTCACCTGAAACTGATTTTGTAAATGCACAGAAATCCACATCCATGTACTGGAAAGAAGTAATCTCTGTTATACCATAAAAAAGTCTTCCAATTCTTCAGAAATTTGTGTCCATGTTCCAATGTCGAATGCGAAGGATAGGTTAGCATTCTCATTGCCATTGCAGTAATTGATATTTACCTTTTGGTAGGGGCATAGTTAAATTTGGCAGTCTACAGAATCGAGAGTTATGGTCTCTACATTATTATTTTCACATTCTTGGTTGGCAGTTATGTTTTGGCATTATTTGATTGAGAACAAGGGCTCGATTTGATACGATGAGGTTGATGGTTATTAACATCCAGAAATTTGTTTCTACATTGTTTTTTTCCACTGTCTTGATTAGCGAGGGTTTCGGCACGAAAAGGCAAATCCCTTAAATCCGTTAGCTTCCTAGTTTTAGCTTCTGCTTTCTCCAATTTTTTTCTTCTATTTTCTTTGACTTTTCCCAACTACTCTTATGTTTGTACATCTGTATAATAGATAAGATAAATATTTAATAAATAATATGTGTGTGTACATATAAGCGTATTTGTGTGTGTGTGTGTGTGTTTGAGTGTTTGTGTGTGTATGCGTATGAGAGAGTGAGAGAGTGAGAGAGAAATGTTAGAATGAGCTACCTAATAGTTTCATAACAAATGACCACATATCATTTTCTGTACTTAATTCAAACATTTAAAATGTTGTACTTCAATTACTTGTATTCTATATTCTTCAATTAATGATGATTGTCAAGTTACAGCTGATTAATGGTGTAATCCCACAAGTAATTACGGATTTTTCACTGGATAAAAATTTGCAAATTCTGTTCAAGAAATACAAACAATTAATACAAGATATCCTAAAAGGTTAAAATACTGTTACTTATTTTGTTAGCAATGAGTGAACTCTTTTCTTGAACAAAATTCAAAGCCTTTGAGAATGAATAATTTAAAGATATTGTTACGACAGCGGAGGTCACGTGACACTTGTAACACGCCATGCGCTTCTAGAACGTTCATGAAACCTCGAGAGGTTACTAGATATGCGGTATTGTTGTGTATAAGCCGCCAAGATGTGACGGCAACAATGTGTAATTGACAGTTGAGTCGAGCACGTGAGACGTTCGTTGTGAATTATAGCGTTTGTTATAGCGCGACTCTGGAAATGAAGTGTATTGCAAGTTGTATTCAGAAAGAATAAACCAGTTTTATTTGAGAAAGGACTCATATCGCTAAAGTTTCTTCGGAAATAATTTTTACGGAAAATTAACTTACGACCAGAGGCGTAATAATATAGATATCTTTATTCTAGCCTAGCAACTTAGGCCTAGTTATATTCTAGGCCTATCATTTGATTAGCGTGACTAAGTTTAGACCTAAAACATTTGCATAGCGGGGTTACACCCAGTCACACTATTTGGAGACAAGCTAATCAAATCTCTGCACTCTGGATTCCACAATAGGCCTACCCACGTTAGACAAAACCTCTCTCTCTTCTTTCTTTTTTCTCTCTGTCTCTTCCAAAATAAGTAGACATGGTCGAATGATATTTGTTAAGCATTTTCCTAAAAAAAATGAAGATGGACTACAACCCTAATAGCCCCTCCTTTCGTACGACCCTGCATTCCATACTTGTCTATGTGATAACTAATAACAATCCTGTGGTCATTAATGTATCTTTAATATGTTATTATTATTAACAGTACGAGCAAAAGTACCCATCCAAAGTTACGTGAAAAGTTTAAGTTAATCTATCAGTTTAAATTATTTCATGGACTTTCAAAAGATTAATTGTGTTGCACTCTTGGTTTCCTCAGAGCCAAAGCTCTGAGCTTTTTATACTGCTCCTAATTGTTGTGCATTTCAGTCATGCTAAGAGCCACTCAAAAATAACATACTGTTACGTCTCCGTTTGTTAATTGATTTTCCGTAACTTCGTTCCGACGAAACGTTAGCGACACAAGTCATTGTTACTTAATAAAACTGGTTTATTCTTTCCGAAT
>NW_013669676.1:71662-74871 GCF_000517525.1 Limulus polyphemus
TACAGTAAATCTACGCTTTTATGCTTTAAGTTACATCATATTCTGAAATTAAATGATAATGTGATTAAAATTCCTAACAATTTAGTGAAGAATATCCTGCTTGCGAAGTAAAATTGGTGAATGTTGAACTTTGTCAGCGTGCGCAGCTTTTCAAGCGGGAAACAGACGAACACTGCGGTTCGCAATATATACTGTTACGACAGCGGAAGTCACGTGACGCTTCTAACACGTCATGATATTCTAGAACGATTGGGGAACATCACGAATAATCCAGTATTTGCTAGGCGCCCTCTATTCTTGTATGTAAGTGCGCCAGATGAAACGAGACAATCAATCGGTATTGAATAGCAGACAGGGAGATAGAGACAGGTAATCAAGCCAAGCCGTAAGTAAAGTGTATAAATCGTTGTGAATTATAGCGTGTGTTTAAGTTAAGTGACTGTGGAAATTAAGTGTATTGCAAAGTTGCATTGAGAAAGAATAAACTGGTTTTATTTAAGAAAGGACTTGTATCGCTGAAGTTTCTCGGGAAGAATTTCTTCAGGAAATTAACAAACGAACAGAGACGTAACAATATGATGTTTTTTTTATATTACTATAGTTTTACGACTAACTACATTCACTACTAAACATTACATGACGATATACATCGCCAACACTTAAAAAAATGTGAAGCAACAACTGTAGTCTAAGAATTGACTGAAAGACGTAGTAGAAACAATATACAAAGTTATCATGCATTTTCTTTCATAATCCAAATCAAACTCAGAAGTAAAGATGATTTACATTATTCTACGTAAAACTTGAGCAACAGCTTTAAGGTAAACCTTGCCTTTAGGTGTTTGTGCTTGTATTGGTTTCATTTCTATTAGTTTCTATTTTCTTCGTTTAAATTTCGGACTGTTGCCTAGTTCTTGTTTATTTCATTCAAAACCATTATAAACATTTATTTCAAATTTGAAAAAGAATTTCTTTTATCAAGATAACTTTCCAGAACAAAGAGAAGATTGAGGTTCGAGTAAGAGTCCACTCGCAAGAATTTCACGGCGTCATATCAATCATTTTCTTTTTCTTTTTTATGACTGGCGAGAGTTGCGTGAATTTCCTAACAGGTGTTTTGTTACAACAGTTACAACAAAGCTTTGTTTCGGAACAAAATCACTTTATAATTAAATATAAAGTTTCCGAACGATGTAGATAAATCGTTACCTTGTTTTTAAACTTCCAACTTAAATTCGCTTTGTTTCTACCAGAGAAAAGGCATAACGCTGGTGCTGTTCTGTGATAAACACGTCTTATCTTTCAAATGAAAAGTGATGCAATTAATTTTCACGCTCAGTTTAAGCTGTAATGCTTTTTTTAGATCTATATTTAACTACTTTTATTTTCTTCAAAAATATGAGACACAAATATAAAAACACTCAGAAATATTTCTTAAAAACATTAATTATAAAAATGTTTCCTTCTTCTTTGATAAATTATGTAGGCAGAAGTTGATTGATGATGTTCTCTTCTGAGCAGACAGTCTGTCTGAAAAGAAATAAGTCTGGATAACGTTTAGGCACTCTTGTGTTGAATGAAAGATAAATATTTTGGTTGACTGCAATGACCACTTTTTGTCCTTCTACGTTTAAGATATCTATGTGAGGCATTGGGATTGATTTCTTAACAAAGTTATGCTGACTGGTTGGTTAGAGTCCATATGTCAAGGCACTCTGATATGAATGATTTCTCAAGATTTTTGTGTCAAGATGTTCTGAATGGGTTCTCGGGCATTTGCATCAAGATGTTCCGAATGGGTTCCCACGTCTTTACGTCATTGTGGTTTGACCGAGTAGTTAGGATCTATACGTCAAGCTGCTCTGACTGATTGGTTAGGAACTATAAATTAAGATGTTATGGATGTATTTTTAGATATTTACGTCAATGTGCTCTGCCTGGTTTCTTAGGATTTATATGTCAAGATATTCTGAACTGGTTCTCAGGTCTTTACGTCAAGATGTATGACTATATTTTGCAGTCTATACGTCAAGGTACTATTAGCTGTTTATCGGGTCTTTACGGCAGGGTGTAGGATTGAATTGTCAAGTATTTACATCAAGTATATGACTAGATTGTCGGATGTTTAAATTAAGGCGTTTGACTAAATTGTCAGGTTTTTACGCCAAGGCGTATGACTGGATTGTCACGTATTTATACCAAGGTATATGACTTGATTGTCAGGTGTTCACGCCAAAGAATATGACTAATTTGCAATGTCTTTACCTCAAGGTGTATGACTGATTTGTAAGGGCTTATTATCAAGGTGCTCTGAGTGGGTTTTCAGACCTTTACTTGAAGGCTACGCATTCTTCAAATCCTGTATAAATGAAAGTTCACTGTGGTGGTTAAGACAACTCAAAAGACCACACATATAAAATAACATATACTTAAAATTACTTTGGTAAAGACTTCACGTTGATAATTTCTAGAGTAAGTGAATGTTTTTTACATTGCTTGAACAATAAACATCTAAATACTATAGACGATAACGAGAATATTATTCAATTCTGTGATTTTTAGATATCTTGCTATCTAATCAACAACATAAAACTTAATTGAGTGTATATCACAAAATTTAACGGGTTTTTAAATTACCTGCTCACTTTAATAGCCTTATGCCTGTTACCTGCTTTTATAATAATGTTTTTTTTCTTAGATCTAAAAATAAAATTCGTAATGATAAGCACGTTTCAAAGTATAAAAGTTTTATCCTCCATATACCTTACTATAACACCTCTCCACATTTTTTTCTCTTGTTCTCTTCTATTTCTTGGTTACCACTGTACTAACCTCTTTGTCCATCAGTTGTTGACATATGCCCTGTACATTTCCAGTACTTTAGCTCTTTTCCATATACTTGTATGTCCGAGTGAGACATAGGCACTGACCTAATCATTGGTGGTTGTGTTATTTTTAGCTTGTTTTCCACTTTAACATTAGCCCATATTTCTGGTCCTTGTAAAGACATGGATACGTTTCCAGTCCTTGAATGCATATTTGTACTTGCACTCTAAGCATACCTGTTTTTTATGTAGTTCTCCATTAAGGGTGTTGTTTAGGTATTTAAATTAATCAAAGTTTTGAATTCTGTCTGTCTGAGGTTTTTTTTTGTCCCCCAGTGGCACAGCGGTATGTCTGCAGACTTATAACGCTAGAATCCGGGTTTC
>NW_013669676.1:75907-80976 GCF_000517525.1 Limulus polyphemus
GGGATTCGAACCCGCGACCCTCAGATTGCGAGTCGAGTGCCTTAACCACCTGGCCATGCCGGGCCGAACAGTCATAGTAACTGAGTAGTAATCAAATAGCTTTTGTTACCTTACAATGCCCTTTGTGTAACTTTGTGCTTAGCTTCAAACAAACAACAATAAAAAGGTTTTAAAGATAAATACAAAATATTAATTTGAATACACCCTAAAACATGAATAAAAAATAATACAACAAAAATTCCCCAAGCTTGAACACAAGTGAAACAAAGAAAACTTCTAAACACTGAATACAAAATATAGTGTATGCTGCTAGACTAACATGAAAAATAAATGAGTTGTATGCAGATGGACTAATATGAACAACGAAATGAGATTTATGTAGCTGGAATGACACAACTACAAAGTATGATGTATGCATCTGGAATAACATGAAAAACAAAGTGAGATGTCAGCAGGTAGACTGACATGAACAGCAAAATGAGACTTATCTAGTTGAACTAAGATGAACAGCAAAATGAGACTTTTTTAGTTGAACTAAGATGAACAACAAAGTGAGATGTATGGAGCTGGTCTACTATGAACAACAAAGTGAGATGTATGCAGCTGGGCTAACATGAAAAAATAAGTACAATGTATGCAGCTAGACTAACATGAAGAACAAAGTAAGATGTATGCAGCTAAACTAACATTGTCATGATATAAAATATTGTTGGGTTTAAATATTAGTGATTAATGTATATTTGTGAGTGAATATTTTATTATTTTTAAGTTTTGTTATAATAAGAGTTAAAAGCAGACGATTGTAGCAGGTTTTGTTAATAACTTATTGGTGTCGGCCAGACGACTATATAATAAAGATATAAATAGCGTGAGACGAGCGGGAATCAGCAGACAGGTAGTATTAAACAGATAAAAGCAAAGAGAATATAGAATGTGAAGTTAAGTAACGTAAAACTGATAGACCTAATGTTTAATATATATCAGAGTGAAACTAACAGTGGAAAAGGAAATAATAAAAAAGTTTATTCCGTCAAGCAAAATTCTAAAGTAATTGAATCAGCCTGAATGCACTTTGCCAAAAGAAACATATGATCTTCAAGAAGGAAGAAGACCACAATCGTAAATGAATCACACCAGACTAATATTGCGATAATATTAGAGAATATTGTTCGGCTCGTCAACTGAGGTTCTAAAGTAATTGAACAGGCCTAAGTGGAGTTTTGACAAGAAGAGGAGAACTATACATAAACTAATTTAACGTTTACGATATGTTTATATTCTCTGTAGTGTGAATACTTTGTTGTACATACGTTTAACTTGTTCCGAATATATATATATTATCTGAAAACAAGTAAAGTGTGTGTGCTGTTTATTCATCGTTGAATTTATCGCTAACAAGTCACAGACTAACATCAACAATAAAATGAAATCTATGCAGCTGGACTAACACAAAAAGAAAATGTTATGGGTGCAGCTGAACTATCATAATTAACGAAGTGAGATATATGAAGCAGGACTAACATGAAAAACAATGTATGATATATGCACCTGAAAGAACATGGAAAACAAGTACAGCTGGACTAACATGAACATCAAAGTGAAATGTATGAAGCTGGAATAATATGAACATCAAAGTGAGATGTATGGAGCTAGACTAATATGAAAAACGAAGTATGGTATGTATGTAGCTGAACTAACATGAACAACAATGTGAGGTTATGTAGCTGAACTAACATTAAAACAAAGTAGGATAAATGTAGCTGAACTAACATAAAAACAAAATAAAATATATGCAGCTGGACTAACATGAAAAATAAAGTACCATATATATGCAGCGGGAATAACACGAAAAACAAAGTGTGATACATGGAGCTGGACTAAGATGACAAACAAAGTATGGGGTATAGAACTGGATACTAACATGAAAAACAAATTATGATGTATGCAGCTGGAATAACACGAAAAACAAAGTGTGATGTATGGAGCTGGACTCAGATGACAAACAAAGTATGGTGTATGGAACTGGACACTAACATGAAAACAAATTATGATGTATGCAGCTGTAATAACACGAAAAATAAAGTGTGATGTATGGAGCTGGACTCAGATGACAAACAAAGTATGAGGTATGGAACTGGACACTAACATGAAAAACAAATTATGATGTATGCAGCTGGAATAACATGAAAAACAAAGTGAGATTTATGTAGCGTAAATAACACGAAAAAAAGTATAATATATGCAACTGGACTAACTTGAAGAACAAAGTAACATGTATGCAGCTGGACTAATATGAACAGCAAGGTATGATGTATGCAACTGGAATAACATTGAAAACAAAGTAAGATGGAGGCATCTGGATTAACGACGAACAGAACGAAAAACAATTTAACTTGCCGCTGGAACATAATTTTATGAATTTGTGATGTGAATTTACTGTCTTAATGGCATACCAAACATACAAGATTCATAAAACCTCTAAATATCTGCTTAAATGAGTGAGCCCAAATCTAAGCCATTCCTTGATTTATTCTAAATATAAGTTTTGCATCAGTAACATACGGGATTTGAGATAGAATATTCATAAGGAAAAAATTCATAAACCATACGTCCATAATAATCCCAACACACTGGTTAGAGGCGAACAGTCGAACAAACTTTGCGTAAGTAACTTTCAACGCATAAGGCGTTTAGAATAATCCCGATAGGAGGTAAGAAGAAAACCTAAGCCGTCACGCTGATTGAAGGCGCGCAGTCATGCTAAATAATCTCAGCTCATGCTGTTTTGGTTATTGCTGAATAGATTTCTCGCTGTAATTACCTATAATGCACATATATAATACGAAATATGATGTGTACATAATAAACACAGAGAGATCTCTAACAATATGCCCACTATATGCATTTCAAGAAACAAACATATTGAGTTTCATATTACTTGCTTTGGCACACATACGAATAATATTTTATCTATTTTATAAAAGCAAGTATTGATTTACATATTGCTTTTGGATATATTTATAATATTTTAATTTTTTGTTCAATAGATTGAATTCTAGAAGTTTTGTGAAAGATTGAGCCTCTATGGAATCTAGAATCTTCCTTTAGTATGTAGAAAACAAGTGCAATATATAAATACCATGAATGAGTTAGATTAATTGATCAGTCAAAGGGTTTTAGGGGATAAGACAGTGAGAATTATTCAATTTGTTTGTCGATCAATTAGCGAGAAAATTGTTTTGAAATAAGTTAGGCGTACATAATTTTCGAAACTTCTGTTGAAACGTTGTGTGTGACGCTAGGCCTAGCAGTGAACGTAGCCTGTAGCCTATATAAACCATTATTGAAGAAATAAATTAATTCGTTGTCGATAAGGGCTCGATTTCTCATTATCTTTACCGGATAATCGAAAAGAACAAGCCCAACGATAGAACACGTTATAACACTTCTAGCAGATGCGAATTTATCTTGGTGAAGCTAAAAAAAATGACTAACCCTCTAAATGACAATACGAACACGAAGCGAGATCGAAGATGTGCTGGAGATGATGAAACAATCGAAAGAAGAAGAATCAGAAAGAAATAGAGCATTAAAAGAAGATTAAGAATACACTAAAACGCTCGTAGCAGAAGCGGAATTATCTTGGTGACGCTAAAAATTACTAACTTTCAAAATGATAAAACGAGCATGAAGCGAACTCGAAGATGTGCTAGAGATGATGAAACAATCGAAAGAAGAATAAGCAGAGAGAGCAAGAGCATTACAAGAAAATTAAGAATCAGACAGAAATTTAGAAGAAAGAGACAGGGAACTAAACGAATACCAAAAAGAAAGAAATAGAAAAATAAACGAATACCAAAAAGAAAGAGATGTAATATTTGAAGAAGATTTAAGGACAAGAATAAATCTGATTGAAGACGAGATCGATGAAATTATTTATGGTATACAGAGAGATTACAATAAAAAGACTGAAAAGTACAGAAAGACATAAACAAAGTACCGATAGGCTGTACTGACAAAACAAAATTAAAGTACAGAAAGATTATAGTAGCAAGATCAATGAAGTGGAAAAGAACTTCAATGACAGTATAAGACATTTGGAAAACAAATTGGTACATGTAAAGATCAAACCAGCCACACCTTTTTCTGCATCTAGTCAATAATTTCAACCTAAAATGCCATTTACTATAGAATAGGGAATATTTGGTCTAAACATGTTACCTCTACTGCTGTGCCATCTGTGACTGCAGGACCTTCCTGGACTATTCCAGCTATATCTTTACCAAATCCAGTTCTAGAAATTACCAGGCCAGTTCAGCAGTATCGCCCAAATGAGAAATTAATAGACTGTAATAGAAAGGTAACATGGAAGGTATATCAGGCTCATTTCGAAACAATTTCAAAAGTGAACTGTTGGAATCTTGAACAACAAACTGTTCATCTTGCTGCCCACTTAAAAATACCAGCTTTAACGACTTTAAGAAACCTTGTAACTGAAAGATATAATAGCTATCAAGCATTGGTAGCTCCCTTATCCAACAGGTTCAAAGTGACACACCAGAAGGAAGCTTCTAAAGCAAAGTTCAGGAGCAGAGTATAGAGGAAATAAGAGCTCTTAGCTTGCCAGTTATCTTACCTGGTTGTTCCACATAAAATGGTGGAGTCATTGGTACATGACCAGTTCATAAATCTCATAGTAAAATAATAATAGGTGCACAGCTTTAAAGGTAGCAATTCAATTGGCAATGGAAAACTTGGGTCATTTAAAGTACCACATAAACAGCTAATAGTAATATCTAGAAGTTATTGGATCGTCAGATCAAGTTGTATTGAAACATCAACTACCCCTGACGCTACACTAGAAGAACTGAAAAAAAAATCAGTCAGAAAACTAGTTGTTCAGAGCAGTGGCGTAGCAAGGGTTCTTAGTACCCGGGGTCACTTTTGGCGCCCCCACCTCTTTTGACTACTTGTTTTGTGACTCATTACTCACTTAATGACAATAACATAAAGAATTAATTACCGATTTACACAGGCCTAAAATAAAGTCACAATATAACATCTCACAA
>NW_013669676.1:81976-89495 GCF_000517525.1 Limulus polyphemus
GGCATAATTATTAATTAATGGGCATTATAGACTAGAGAAAATTTTGTGCCCATCACACCTGCGCCCAGGGGCGACTGCCCCTTGCCTCCCTTCTTGTTACGCCACTGGTTCAGAGTGGAAGAAGTAAACCACGGGACATGTGTTACAATTGTAACTCTCAAGGACATATTGCTAGAAACTTCTTCTGAGAGATGACAGTATAAGTGTGGAAAACTTGGACATTACATGCGAATCTCTGAGGAATTGGTCATTGTTAATGAATAAAAAAAAACAAATATAAAAGATGATAGTACTCCACCTGCACTAATGGAATTAAAGAGATTGTTATCTAAAGAAACCAGTGTATGAGTTAACAGAGTTATTAATGTGAAGCCTTGCAGCATGTGATATGTTGATCAACACTGGTCCTATTACTACAATTAGTCAACCAATTTTAGTATTAAAAGGTGTCAGATTGCTTCCACAGATGGAGAAAGAAGAGAGAATTATGCAAACAGCAAACGGACATAAAGTCACAGCAAGAGGAAAGTTGGGATTCAGTCTCTCTGTTAGAAGCTTTTGTACACCACATGACGTGTGGGTAACTGACATCAAGAAAGAGTCGATACTGTAAACTGACTTTATGTAGAGACATGGATGCGAGGTTATGCTTGCTTCAACTAGATTTAGTCTGTGACTAGGAAACCCCTATGCACTACAAGACAATTACAACACAAATAAGTAGAATTTCCAATAAGAACAAGAGAGCAGTTATTGTACCACCAAGAAATGAAATACTCATACCAGGACTTACTACAAATGAATTTATATCTAGTAACAGGAGTGCAGTAGAACCATATACTCCAACATGTTTTGATGGACTATAGACTAATAATTGGAAGAACTATCATGGATCTGAAGAATAAGAGCAATAGAGCATGAAACAATAAATCATAAACTCAGAGTCAAGACTAGGTGGGGCATTGCAAGATGTGAAGCAGTATTGGTAGCACTTCCACATCAAAGAACATCAAATCCTAAAATAAAGACAGCTTACCCCATCACTTAAAAACCTCTATGACTAGAACTGTGGAGGTCTTACAGTTGATAAATGCCATAGATTACATGACTTGCTCACAGAAATCAAGATGTATTTTCCAGTGAATCTCATTACTTAGGCTGAAGAATACAATATCTAATATTGATACTGGAGATGCAAGACGACTCCCAATTGCAAAACAGGTTGAGGCTTTCAAAGAGATGAAAGCCATGAAGGAAAAAGGGGGAAATAGAACCAAATAATAGTCCTTGGGCATCATCTATTGGACATCTGAAGAATATGGATAAATGTATAAGGTTCTGTGTGGGCTATCAGTGGGACAACGAAGCACAAAGAGGGATGCTTACTCACTGCTAAGGATTGACTCTACTTTGGATACTTTATATGTAACAAAATAGATTTCAATCTTAGATCTGAAGATTGGATATTGGCAAGTCCAAGTCGACAAAGCAAAGATAGAGAGAACACAGCCATTACTGCAGGATATTGATTGCGGCAATTTTTTCTGTCACCAATAGGATTATGTAATACACCAATTAATTTTCAATGACTAATGGAATGTGCTCCATTACTAAAATACCCTGGAATATCGTATTTATATACTTGGATGACATAATCACCCACGGTAAGATCTTTGATAATGCTTGTGGTGGGCTAAGAATCGTCCTGTATTAGTTGAGGAAAGAAAACGTCAAACTGAATTTCAAGAAGTGTAAATTGTTCCTTCAACAGGCTAGTTTCCTGGGAAACATAGTCAGCAGACCCATCTCAGGATGAATCTGTTAAAAATTACCCAGGACCAAAGAAGCTATATGAGATAAGAGTATTTCTTAGTCTGTGCTCTTTAACTATCGTCATTTTGTCAAATTATTATCTGACAAAGCTCGACCTTTACACAAATTAATTGACAAACCAAGTAAGCATTCAACCATCTAAAGAAAGAATTAACCATACCTCCACATTAGCATACCCAACTCTTTAATATCCACTCATATTGAATATCGATGCCACTGATGTTGCAGTGGGAGCGATGTTATCACAAGTACAACATGAAAAAACAACAACAACGTCATTGTCAATTATAATAAGGCAAGGAATAATGCAGAAAGGAGGTATTGTAGAACTTATAAAGAGCTACTAAGTGTTGTGTGAAGCTTTAATTATTGTCATCATTATTTATATTGGCAAATTTTACACTCTGGACAGATGCAGCATTGAAGTGGCTGGTAAATTTTTAACAGCACAAAAAGCCAAATAGCAAGATGGCTCCAGAGACTTCAGGAATATAACTTTAATATCATACATAATGGAAATGTTGACACATCCTGTATGCCATGTGTTAAAGACGAATCTAAACACTGTGAAAAGAAGGAAGCATAAAATAGTAAACACGACCACCCTAAGATACAAAAGACGCACATTTGAGCACATCCGTTCTGTGAATCAAACGAGAAGAGTTAACATGATATATTATGCGCACTTTGCTAAAGTCTATCATGGTGACAAGTCCTCATCATGCTGATGTAAGTATTAGAATGATCCTAAATCTATTAAATATGTATTTGACCTTGGTCACTTTCATGTATGGAGTTTTACTGCGCCTTCTGCAGGCTGGTTCTTCAAACAATTTGAATGCAATTTAATTTTTATAGTTTATGGCTTCAAATAGAATTATAACTTAAAGGTTATTTTCTAGAACAAAACGACAGTAGGCTGTAAAGCATTAGAATCACCTACATTTCACCCACTTTTATTCTACGTCACTAACTTGGAATTACACATAAGCGTTTATTCTGATAACCACGTACGTATAGATACACACAAAGAATGAACAGAACACCAGGGTGAGAGAAATTCCCACTTTGTGTACACAACGAAAACAACAAGAAATAAAAGAGTAAGAGTACGATCTGTTGTTTCGTTTAAAGTGGTATTTACTTTCACCTACATAAAACAGACAAACATTGTACGAGAATTCAGTGAGAAAGAAGGAGAGAAAAATTAAAAGTTATTTACTTACAGGGTAATCAGCAAATGCTGGCTTTAAAGAAAAACAATTATGGCTCAATGACAAAAGTCATTAAGAACATTAAACTACATCGTATTTAGATTTTTTCACAACCAGTTGGATCTTTCTATTTTAATATGCTAGTCGCCCGAATGTTTTATACACTGATGAATTGACAATTAAAGTTTTTTTTTTATTTTGAAAACATAAGAAACTTACTTCTACTTGTGGCATCAGTTGGTATTGTGGTACAGCTCTGGATTTCGAACTCACGAAGCGGATTCGAATCCCTGCAATACCATAAAAATGTTCTTTGTGCTTTTAAGCTGAGAATGCTTTATAAAAGAGAGAGTCAATCCCTTAATACGGATGGTGGGTGGTAAGGTGCTGTTGATCGGTTGCCTCTCCTTTCATGATTAGTTCTAAATTAGGGATGGTGATAGGTATCATTAGTTTGTTTGTTTTTAATCACAAAACTACACAATGGGCTATCTCGGCTAAACAACCACGTCAGAGACCCCAAGGTTTAGGAACTTATTCGATAACGAGGAACCCACTTTGAGACTAATAATGGCTGGAGACGGCTTGAATGGGTAATGAAGAAAAACTTTAATATAAGTTTAGTCTGTTATGTTAAACTTATATTAAAGTTTTTCTTCATTACCCATTCAAGTCGTCTCCAGCCATTATTAGGAACTTATGTTTATAATTATAAAGTGCTGACCAGAGAGATGTAAATCAGTCACCAACGTCTGCCTCCTGCAGGGGTACTCGTAACCGAATAATGGGATTGACCAGTACGTTTATAACGTCTCCACAAATGATAACACAGAGAGCGCTCAGCGGCATATTGCGGGTCGATACTCAGACATTCCAATCTGAATCCCTGCATAGGCTGACCGTTAGACCACACCCGGTGCAGTTATTTAAAAAATCATATCAAACGTTAGATATCACACTGGTGATCATTCATATTCATCACTTCATACTTTTCTTTGAAATGTTAACCTAATCATAGTTATTATTGTGCAATAAACTTATACATACAATTTTATTCAGTGATAGAATTTCCATACATATTAAGAAATACATAACCCACACAAACAAATAAGTTTTTCGTATATATTACTAAATACATAATCCACATCAACAAAATGCACGCTACATATATTAATAAATACTAAACCCATACAACAAAATACACACTTTTCACGTATATTAATAAATACGTAACCCACACTTTTCACGTATATCAATAAATACATAACCCATATCAATCAAATACACGTTGTTCACATATATTAATAAATACATAACCCACACTTTTCACGTATATTAATAAATACGTAACCCATATCAACCAAATACACGTTGTTCACATATATTAATAAATACATAACCCACACTTTTCACGTATATTAATAAATACGTAACCCATATCAATCAAATACACGTTGTTCACATATATTAATAAATACATAACCCACACTTTTCACGTATATTAATAACTACGTAACCCATATCAATCAAATACACGTTGTTCACATCTAGTCATAAATACATAACCCACACTACCAAATAACACGCTTTCTTTTCTGAATATTTTCCACGTTTTTGTAGTTTTATGCATATTAATCATTGTCGAGACTTCTTCCCTGAAGTCAAACTATCTCTTTATAAAAACTTCACAAAACACGAACTTCTTAAAGTATTATCAGCGTCTCTTTCCATAACTTTAACATTACCTTTTCTCTTTCCAAAGCTTAAATTAATAATATGGAATATATTGGTGTCACAGTATCATTCATAACCATTGAACGGTTACTACAAATCATATATGTGACACTTTATCGTTAACATTCCTATTTACAACATTTATACTAGGAATATATTAAATATATTATGTTCATACTTCATCAACAAAGGAGCATTCTCACTATTTGGTAGGTCATATAATTTACCGTTTTCGATATATTTAATTTACCTTTTTATGGTCTTTGCACGACAAAATGTGTAATATATCGTTTCATTGTTATAGAATCATAATTAACACTTCTACTACAATATAGTTTATTGTCACGTGCTTACGTTTTCACAGGACATACGATCTTGGTGTTATTAAAAATTCAAATAGTTCACAATAAATATTCGCGTTAGTCTTTGTGAAACAACGTCTATGTTCTACATATAGCTAGATTTTAATACCAATAAAGCTATTAACCACTTGTCAGACAATTAATAAAGTCAGTGCGCTTATGAAATGGCATCAATGGATAAGATTTAAAGCACTTGCATTTCAGAAAACCCACGAGGTATATTGTACTTTACAGGAACAATCTCTTACCATGATGACACCTGTGTCACGATCTCTCACGTGTGAGAGATAAGAATAATATTAAAATTCCTTCCGAGTGTTCTAAAGTGTTTTATGAAATTAAATGATATTGTACAGAAAGAAACGATACATCTTATCAATCACCTTGAAACACGACATTAAAAAGTCGAAACTGATAAAATACGAATACTTTTGTAGTTTCCTAAACTGCTTCTCAGGGACGAGATTTTAAAGCGTGTTTTCAACAATAATTAGAAAATAATGTTTGTTTAAGCGCACTTATTCAAACCGCTAAAGATTTTTACTTGTGCGAGGAAACTATAATCTACAGGTATCTATTTCTTAGTTTATAATATAAAGTATGTTCAAATACCTCTTCACCTATCTCCCTTCTTACTTCTCTGCCGTTTCGTTCTGTGCTGTTTATCTGTTTTATTTACATCAATTTAAGTTTTTTTTACGTTTTCTTTGTTAATTTGAAGAAGTAAACAGTTTAAAAGATGCACAACTGACTTTTGATTCTTTTCCAGTTCCACATTTTTCTTACTCTTGTGACCATGTTACTGTGACTTCAATTCTTCTGTCACAAAAATGTTTACTTTCAGCTATAAATCAGTCTGCTTTGTGATTAGCTAGTTGCTGGATGACGTTTTGCTAAATCACTGACTCCAGCCAATCAAGTTTTCCGGTAAAGTAACCTTTAAGGAATGCGTGGGATAGTGAATGTATAAAAAAGTCGATTTTCTGCTAGTTTCCTCTGACATCTACATTTGAAAACATCGAGAGAAGAAGCTTCGTACAACGCAGGCGTTGAATTCTTTCAATTGGCGTTTAAGTCTGTTGTGACACTGACCGGCTTAGCCAGACGACAAACAAGTTAAGAAGAAATAGAACGCATTAATGTTTATCTGACTTCCGAGCGTCACTACTTAATTCTTGACAACCATGAAATGCAAACTGAAAGTTCTTTACATTGATGTGTTAGTATTCGTATTCATTGGAATCGCTCAAGGGGCAAATTTCATTGATTTCGCGAATTTCTTTAACCACAATTTGGCCAGTGTTAAACGACAAGGTAAGTTTAGGGCGTTTTATTGTTTTGAGGTATAAATATCGAATGTGGTTTATAATGACGTAAAGGCATTGATGAAATTATGTTACCACCTCTAGGACTTTTGAAAATGTACTTTATATTTTGCACTAATTATGATTCCAGGATTATTGAAGTCTTCATATCTTTGAAGTTGAAATTACGTATTGCAACGATATTACTATATGGATTGTTAACGCTTCTCCTTATGGTACTCAAACATTTGCAATTATTAATATAATAATATTTTAAACGTTGTTGATATTTTATTTTGAGCACTGTATGCTTTTTACTTCAAATATTTAAAAACTATTATATTTCAATACTTGAAAGTTATGTAACACACTAGCGTATAGCTCGTCTAAAATAACAGGGCAAGTACAACCACCCCCACCCCATGGCATACACTAACCTTATATTTCATAGCTAACTGAAATACATAAATTTTGCAAAATCAAGCTTGACAAACAAATAGGCAGAAAAGTGCGGTCAAGGCAGTCAAACGTCGGTAAATTCCTTTGTTAGCCAATCAAAGTTAAGATAATCCATGAAATGAATTCGTGGCGTATTCATAGAATAATTATTGGTAAAAAATCAGTTAGATTAACAATTTATAATATATGTATAAACCAGTGCGTTTTGGTAACACCACATTCCAACAATGACTTTTGTGTCATGTCGCTTAGCAACAAATATATAACCTATAATTGTTGTTAGTCTATGTACTGAAAGTATAAAATGAAATGTATAGACAACACAACTGGAACAATTTGTTGATTTCTTAATTTAGAATCTCCCTTGATTAAAGAAGTTTGTTTTTTTTACTAAAAATGTTGGCAACATTACAAAAAATAGCTTGATTCACAAACGATTTAAGTTTAAAAGTTAATCGATATCTTTACTTTCATAATGAATTTATACACTTCGCTCTAGGTTATGTGATCCCACACAATAACTTTACTTTAGGTTTCTTATATTAACACTCACTACGTTTCACGGTACATACACACACACACATTCGTCACGGGTCCCTTGCACCGTCGTCAC
>NW_013669676.1:89592-90860 GCF_000517525.1 Limulus polyphemus
TTATATATATATATATATATATAGGTTAGATTTTTCTATTTTAAGAAACTTTGTTATTTTAACAGAAACAGATGCATTGATTCACTTTTTATTATGTACAAACAATATTATTATAACTTAATAAGTTTACAATAATTATATAAAACTTAATAAGTTTATAATAATTATATAAAACGTACACTAATGATTAGATTTTTTCTATACATGATTTCAACATACTACTCTGAAGATTTGGGGTGATTTTGGAAATTTACTTTAAGATTTCCAGAGATTTTATTCGAGTTCTTTCAGCAAAATTGTGAGTAAAAGAGAGCAGTTATACAAGTTCATGATTCGTAAGTAATTTTTCTTCATATTATGATTAGTCCCAAGCGCTGTATATAAATACGTTTCTTACTTTGTGAGTTTTTAACAGTCAGCTCTTCATGGGTCTATAGTACCTCGAATGACACTTTAAACTGCGGCCCTAATTAGTATATGTAAGGTATAAAATGCCTAAACTAAACGTGAATCAGTATCTAGAGGGAGTATGGGTACAAAATGGTAGAATATGAAGAGATGTCTTTCCAGGAATACATTTGCAAATAATAGTTTAAATGCAACTTCTTGCAATGTGAAATCTTTATATAATCCTGCCAATGAAACTCTGAACAAGTATTAGGGAAAAGTGTATCGCTAAATAAAATAACTATCTAGAGCTGGCTACAGAATTTGAAAAAAAGAACTAAACAAGATAGGGATGGAAGTGGACATATCACTTAATCGGTTAATGATCACATAGCAGACTAAGCTGTCTCAATTATATAGGGAGAATAAAATCCCTAAATTACTGGCTTAACCCCTTTGTTTATCGAAAGCTTGGTGTTTGAACAGAATCTCAGCTTTCATCGTTCTACCTTTCCTTTAGTTAACTTTAGCATACTACTTTTATGACTATTTTAAAATAGAGTAACATTTTACAGTTGGAAGTTCTGCTTCTATTTGTTTTGCCAGTGAGGAAGACAGTAACGTAGATATTGTTGCGTCAGCGAGGTCACGTGACTAGTATCACGCCACGTCCTTTTCGAAACTTCGTGAATTGTCGGGATTGGGGGTAGTCTGGTTTATATAAGACGATCACAACGTGACGGAACAATGTGTGTAATTGAACTGAGTATTATTGAAGTCGAGCACGTGAGACGTTCGTTGAGAATTATAGCGTTTGATATATAGCGACTGTTGAAATTAAGTGTATCGCAAAGTTTTATTCAGAGAGAATAAGCCAGTTT
>NW_013669676.1:91770-93955 GCF_000517525.1 Limulus polyphemus
ATACTAAGGAGGGGCAGTGTTGCGTCAGCGAGGTCACGTGACTAGTATCACGCCACGTTCTTCTCGAACCTTCGTGAATTGTCGGGATTGGGGGTCGTCTGGTATATATAAGACGGTCACAACGTGACGGAACAATGTGTGTAATTGAACTGAGTATTGTTGAAGTCGTTAGACGTTCATTGAGAATTATAGCGTTTTTTATAGAGCGACTGTTGAAATTAAGTGTATCGCAAAGTTTTATTCAGAGAGAATAAACCAGTTTTATTTAAGAAAGGACATGTGTCGCTAAAGTTTCGTTGGAACGAATTTACGGAAAATTAACTAACGAACGGAGATGTAACAATATTTTATTTTCCATGTAAAGTCGATAGGATATCAAGAGATATGTACACTTCCATCTTTACCTTATTTGCTTCCTTTTTTCAAGTTCAGTAGCCACCCCTACATCGCTTTTTTATTTAGCGAAAAGTTTTTGCGTGGTTAACCAGGTTATAGTTTGTATTCTAAAGCTTTATAAAGTTTGCATATAATAATAATAAAATAGGTAGTTAAAGATCGTGAAAACTGTTTTCCTCTATCAAGTGATGATAGAATTATAGTTGCTGCTAGAACTAGGTAGACACTAGTTAGACCTGTTCTAGAGAGATGATGATTAAGAAAAATAAGAAATCTCAGTTCTAGCGATCCGCCGGTTTTCGACTTTGGGACGCTCTAGATAGCTGAAAAACAGCACATACACCGGGGATAGAGCGACTATACCACGTAGCTCTTCATATCTAGCTTCTAATGACCTGTACAGAAGAAAATCCAGATGACTTATTGGTTTAATACGGGCATCCGTGCCATCTCTACATAGAGAGTGCTAGTGCGCTCTCCAATACAGTAGAAGAAAGTTGAGTGAACACGATGAAAGCCTCTTAGGGACAACTAAAAGAAGAACGAACAAAAGTAGCCTTCACAATGAAAATGTCCAGATTTGACGAAAACGATTTTCGTATGGTTTGGAACAATTGTACTTGAGGAATCAATTTGAGTTTATTTTATATATATGTACGTAACCACTAATACTTCGCTATGTAATTCAAGGTCGCTGGAACTAGGAGTATTGACCTTCTAGTGTTAGGTGAACAGAGTAGTGTTTTTTTACTTTTCAGGTTTTTTTTCTTGTTTTGTTTTCAACGTGTTTATTATTATTATTTATAAGCCTGTTGTAAACATGGCTGCAAAGACTGTGGTTAAAATTTCTTGTTCGATATAATTAGGTTAGGGTCGTAGATGACGGTACATTATGTACATGTTTTGGCGTGCAAATAATTCTGTGGATATGGCGAAATATATTTAAACTAGATTTACTTCCGTAGGGTTCCAGAAATATTTCTGTTTCAAGAGTAAATAAAACAAAATTAAGATTAGCAAGTATTTTTATTTCCTGCTTTTGTAGTTCATATGTCATTGTTACGTGTTAGAATTTCAAATGGTCTGAAATTGAGTTAACTAATAATTTAAATTTAGTGGTTAAATTGTACTTTGGATTTAGTATTTAGATAAATGCCGATATATAGTCAGTTTGCTATATTTGCCAACAAGATTGATACACAGTTTTCTTTTTTAACACAAATACGTTTTAATATACGCAAAACAGAACAATTTACAATAACAATTATTACAAATAGTTATCACAAAAAATGATTTATAAACAAAAGTTTCACAAACTTACAAACAATATAAAGTCTTCGTTTTAGTCTGGAAATTATTCCATATCTTATCGAGGGTTCACGATGAGTGAGTTAATTACAAGTTGATGTGGGTACGATTCTCTTAACGGGAAGCTATGTCCTTTGCCATACACGCTGAGTTTTCCGCCGTTGAAGTTAGGTAATGTTTTCGTAAAAGTATTAATGTCTGATGTGAATCCACTGAAGTTAAATGGCTTGTAATGTTCGAAATTTATAAATGTTCCTTGTCAAATATCTGAAGTTTTCCGATTGGTAAGCGTTATAGCAATCACAGTTATAGCTTCTGAAGTTTATAGCACACTGACTATAGGGAACTAACAATAGATATTCTTTTTTGGCGTATCACGTTGGTAATATTTATAGGCGTGTGAAAGCTTTCTAGAAAATTCAGATTATGTAACAATACAAATTTAAACGTTTACATACACACATATGTTGATTCTTACTAT
>NW_013669676.1:94454-98477 GCF_000517525.1 Limulus polyphemus
AATACATATTTAACAGTATAAGCTATATATGTTTCTAAATATAAATTTAATCTAAAGAAACGTTGATACTTAAATAAATATATAATAACAAATTCGTTACAGTCATGATGTTTTCTCGTGATTCAGAGAATTCGCACGTTTTACTGACGACATGACAGTTCAAATTACAACGTTAAGCATTCCTTATGTGATGTCGTTTTAGTGTCTACTGACTGACTGACAGACAACACGCTACTATGTAGTGGCGCGAGTGGTTAAAACGTGACCCCCTTCAGGCTGCTTTAGGCCCCATTTCGAGGAAATAAAATAATTCAATTCAGAGTAAAAGTAAATCACACAGAAATAAACGCTTCTATCACGAAATTCATCTCTTTAGAAATGTAATACTTTAAACTCACGAATTTGTTACGAAAGATATTTTATTCAGAAATTTATGTGAAAACTGAATTAACTTTTCATAGTTGTTTTTGATGTGTTTGGAGCTTTACAATTTGGCGAATAATAATTATTAAAACTACAAAACAATATGACATAAAAATGACATAAAAGAATCAGGTAAATAATAATTTCATTGCTTGATAACTAGTAAAACACAATGATGATAGAAACATAATGCAGCTTTCCACCAAACCATTAATCTAAAATTAATATAAGCCCAGAGATTAAATTGGGGCAGAACATTATGGAATATAGTTTCTTCTCTTGACGATCAATCTGTTAACGTTCCTGGTTTATGATTAGAATATCAAAGATGACACAAAAGGGAGTTCTACCTCTTTCAGAATCCCAATTTAACTACTTGATAGGCCTGATACCTAGTGGCGAGCAAGAATACTAACGGTTTGTGTTTTATCTTTTGAATAAATTATACAAATTGGAACGTTTCCGAACCGTCAGGTAACTACTTCCGGAAAATGATGAGATTAAAAAATATATATATATTTCCACCCAAGAAGGAGATATATCCAATGTGTGTTATAAATTTTCCCTGGTGAATTTCATTACTTATATAGCCCTGCCTCTTTAGTAAGTGTTAATGTAGATCAAACTAGTTTCGTTTTCGATGACGAGGAACCCACTTTGAGACAAATAATGGTTGGAGACGGCTTGAATGGGTAATGAAGAAAAACTTTAATATAACAGCAAATGTACAACGTTTCGACAAGGTTTTGTCATCATCAGGTTTCTTTGAGCTACCTGATTCAATGTATCCATTCTTTAGTAGGGTGTGGTTAATACATAAGAGTTAAGTCTAGCTACCTGGTTCAATGTATCCATTCCTTAGTAGGGTGTGGTTAATACATAAGAGTTAAGTCTAGCTACCTGGTTCAATGTATCCATTCCTTAGTAGGGTGTGGTTAATACATAAGAGTCAAGTCTAGCTACCTGGTTCAATGTGTCCATTCCTTAGTAGGGTGTGGTTAATACATAAGAGTCAAGTCTAGCTACCTGGTTCAATGTATACATTCCTTAGTAGGGTGTGGTTAAGACATAAGAGTTAAGTCTAGCTACCTGGTTCAATGTGTCCATTCCTTAGTACGGTGTGGTTAATACATAAGAGTTAAGTCTACTTACGTAATCATGAATCAAAATAGTGGTTCGTAATAGGGTTCGTTCAGGAACTTCTTAAAAATTGTAATAAAACATACGAGTAAAAACCATCTTAAAAAGCAGACTTGTTCTTGAAACAACACTCAAGACTTTCTGTCTCAATGGCTGAAGCTGCTAAAATTTTGATAATAGCAAAACAGCTGATTTTCCGATTGTTAGACAAAATTCATCCATTTGTTCTTCATATTAATATTAATCTTATTTCACAAGCCTACAGTAATAACGGCTGTAAATATTTTATTCAAACATGAACAAACCTACTAAAAAAAAACTCCAGGTCATATGACTACTTTTAGTTTGATTCTTGAAAGAGAAGGAGAGCTTTTATTAGTTTATTCTTTACTACTGGCCATGTTTCTATTAAAAGCCATTCAAGCACCGAAGCTTACAGCAAAAACGGCTAACTATACTGCACCAAAATCTATGCACAACTACTGAAAAACTCCTGCGAAGGTTGTAAGGCTATTTTTAAAATGATTCTTGAAAGTCCAGACTTCCACTCTTTAAAATTTTCTAAGTTCTTCTTCGCTACCAACATAAACTCTTCGAAGCCATTCGTGCATTGCAGAAATGTAGAAGACATTTAAGCACCCTTATACTAGTTAGAAACATTTCGTTTTATAACAGTGTCTCCAGCCTTATTACTATTGATTATAGTTTTACAAGCCGCTCCAGAAAAAACAGCTTCGAATATTTTACTGAGACCTGGACAGTAGTAATGAATGCTGTATTGATCATGTCATAGGGCAGTATTAAAATTAATTCAAGCACCTTCGTTTTTTCTCCCTGAAGAATTTCTTTTAAAAAGGGGAATAGGGATCGTCAAAAAAAGTACAAGAATAAATTGCATCAAAATGCAAAGATTATATTTTCAAGCATACAACTAGGGACTCTAAAAAAAAAGTAAACCGACTAGGCTGGAAATAGTGTCTGCATTATTTTCTCAAGCTACAAATCCCTATTTTGACTCCATGTCTACAGTACTTATCAATTTTAGTGGAATCAAAATAGGCGATCAAGTCACAATCTGAAGGTCATGAGTTCGAATTCCCATCCTACCAAACATGCTATGGTTTTCAGCCGTGAGGGCGTTATAAAGTGACGGTCAATCCCACTATTAATTGGTAAAAGAGTAGCCCAAGAGTTGGCGGTGGGTGATGATGACTAGCTATATTCCCTCTTGTATTTCACTGCTAAATTGGGGACGGCTAGCGCAAATAGCCCTCGTGTAGCTTTACGCGAAATTCAAAACCAAACAAACAAACCTTCCCACAACGGATATCGAAACCCAGACATGCCGCTGTTCCACCGGAGGTGCTAACGGAAGTGAGAAACTAAACTTTCTTAAACTGCCCTGTTCAAAGGGAAGGTTCTAAACTGGATTAAATTGTATCATTTTACACCTAAATCTTTCAAGTTTCCATAACATCGGTGGAAGGTTGTCTCTTCCCTCCCTTATACCCACATCATCTCGCGATGTCACTTTTGACATACTAATCTGAAATACAAGGCTAGTTAAACATGTGTTGATGCTCGCTGCAGTTTATTAACATGTTTTATCCGCATGCATAGTTCCATCATGGACAGGGATTATAGACTTGTTCTGAGGTTTTCAACTGTGAACATTGTACCAACGTCAAGACCATATTAACAACATCATTACTAAACACTTAAAGTAGTTTAAACGGTACTGTATACTTTTTCAATGTAGGGATTATTGCACTTAGTTCACTTCAATATCACACTTATTACTGATTGTAACGAAAATATTTATTCACCTTGAATGTCACAAGTTATAATTAAGAGTTCCACTTATCTTTCGCTTGATGTTTTTACTTCACAAAATAGAACATCACAAGTGTACGTTTGTTTGTGAATTTCACTACTAATTGTACTGTTGTCATATTTTTTGCCCTCGTGTCGTTGGAGAGTAACAATCTTCATCTATCTAGTAGTCTTACTTGTTAAACCATCTTCAGGTTTTGCTACCAAAGTATGATGGCGACCGATTGTAGGCGACAGGCTTCAAATAGAGACTCAAGAACTAACGTGCAAAGCTCGCCCCGTAAAAACCAATGAATTAGTCACGCACACTGAAAGAATAAGTGTACTTTAGTGCAATCTCTCAATGTCACACTTTCGTGAATAAAGATATGTTGTTCAATGTCAAAAGCAAACTAACTCTCACTTCAATGTTAAGCTAAATTTACTGCGTTACCAAGCGCTTTGAAGTAAAGTACATTATAACTGATAGCTAGGTTACAACGTTATTCGTTAGTAAACGAAAAGTTTACTAAAATTTAATTTACCAATATTTGAACAATAAATATGAATAATTTTGAAGTGATAGATTAGAAGGTTTGTTTGATTATTTGTTTTTATTTCGCGCAAAGCTACACGAGGGCTATCTGA
>NW_013669676.1:98577-101598 GCF_000517525.1 Limulus polyphemus
AATAGTGGGATTGACCGTCACATTATAACGTCCCCCCCCGGCTGAAAGGACGAGCATTTTGGGTGGGATGGGGATTCGAACCAGCGTCCCTCAGATTGTGAGTCGAGCGCTTTAACCACCTGGCCATGCCGGGCTAAGATTGCTATAAAACATAGGAGAAATACTTTTATGTGACTGCAACGTTTTAAAACTAACCAAGCATTATTTAATAAACCTTATTTAGGCTGTGTGTTGATAAAGATGTGATAAAATATGATGATTCTGAAATCATAAATGCTTTAGACATCTTAACCACACTTTAATCTTTGTCTAACAGCAAGTTTCTCATTAGTTATCTATAAAATCCAATATTCATCACAAATTTACTGAAAGCGTGACTTCTTGAATGACCGAATAAAAAGCTGTACTTCATCAAAAAAGCAGATCTTGGGCTACTCTTTTACCAACGAATAATGGGATTGTTCGTCACATTGTAACGCCCACACGGCTGAAAAGCAGAGCATATTTGGTGGAATGGGAATTCGAACCCGTGACTTTTAGATCGCCTATTTCGGTGGAATAGAAACTGATTTTCAACGATTTCCATGCAAGCATTAGTATACACCAAGGCAAGAACTAAACTGAATACCAGGTTCAAAATGACCTATTTTCTGATCCGAATGTTGACAAAGAAATATCTTTAAAAGCTATTATTGAATTATAATTGACTTGTAAATACTTCACAATCTGAAAACAGGTAAGTAAAAACTACTTGTTGTTCGCTTAATCTTTTGTTTCATGTACTTAAAGCACACGCACATACATTTGTATATCAAGTACTTCATCTAGAAACATGCATGAAAATTCATATGTGATTCTGTAAAGCTATAACATCAAATAAAGAAAACTCCCTTAGAGTTTGTTTGTTTGTAATTAAACACAAAGCTACACAATGGGCTATCTGTGCAGAGCCCACCAGGAGTATTGAAACCCGGTTTCTAACAGTGTAAGTTCGCAAACATACCACTGTGCTACTGGGGGCCTCGCTTAGAGACAAGTAACATTAATGATGCACAGCATTAGTGAGCGTTGGATATATCTAACATTAGCTAAGCCAATCTGTTGTTGCATTCAACACAAGCATCTCCAATATAAATAAACAAACAGGCAAAAGAAAGACAAGAAATAAATGTACAAAGGAAATCAACAAACATAATAAAGTAAAAAAAAAGAAAATGTTACAAAAAATTATTCTTTTTTGTCTTTCCCAGGAATAATAAATTTTCAATGTTGTCGAGATAGCGAAGAATACATATACACATATATATACATATTTCTAATTACGACAAAGATGAAATACTGATAGTACTTACAAAATAAGACAACTTAAGGGATTTATGTGCACATATAGAAAAATAAGCACAATATAATTTTGTCACTTTTCTGAATCTGTAAATGTAGCAATTAACGTGCAGAAATTTTTAATATCTTGGGATTCAGTACACATATTGTATTTGTGTACAACTTCTATCTTCAAGCACCTAAAATAAGTTACAAAAAATTATAGTTTATAGTCATCTAGTTTTAACTGTACTACTGAAGAAACATTCAGTTACTATAACATTACCACCAGCATATTTTATCTTTATATGAATTTCATGTTACAAAATATATCTTCATATGTGACTAAAGAATTATATTTCTGGTCAGAAAATATTGCACTTTCTGTTTCCGTAACTACGAAAACGAATAAATAGTGTTATAATTTCTATTTTCAACGTACAGAGAGCCCAGTGGTTAATGTGTCGACCTGAGGTTCTATGGTTCGCGTCTGGTTACCGCCAAAACATCGTACGTCTCTCTTTGACACCATGGGTGGGTTATAACAATGAGTGTCAAATCCTACTATTCGGTCTGAGCAGAGCTGACAACGAGCTAGCGTTGATGCTATTTGTTAGCTGTCTTCTCTCTAGTATAACATTTCAAAATTGCGAACGGCTAGCGCAAATAGCCCTTGAGTAGATGTACGGTTAGGAGTCCTACAATAACTGTCTTCGTATGTGTACAAAGAATCCAACTTGTAATTACTATATGGGTGTTATTTTTAGATCTTGTTTAGTCAACTTATTTTTCGGGTTCTAGTGACTAAAACGTTTTATCTCAAACAAATAATTCCATCTCACTTGTTTAAAAATCTGGTTTGGTGTTTCAAACGATAAAATGTATGAAATATTTGTGTTCGCAATAAATTAAAATTAATAAATTATTAGTGGTGAAGTTATATTTGCTTGCATTATCTCAGCTTTGTTATGATCCTACAACTTAATTACTGGAACAATGTAATCGTTTACATTACACTGTAGTCATTACTTATATATTACCTTAAAAGTGACTCTTTTATTTGCACATGAGATCGGGAAAAAGTCAGAAAGTATGAATTTTGGTTGTCGTAAATACATCGTTATTAAATTTGCGTACATGTAAGATTCAATCTTATCTGTAAAGTTGATTGAATAAAGTTAGTTTTATGAATACTGTAGTGAAAAACATTCGCGTTTGTGTTTGTGATAAACAGTTTATCACTATATCATGGTGATGAATCATTAATTTTAACGAACCAAAACTTTTTCAAGTATAATACTGGAACTAGGAGACAAAAGCTTGATGACGACAGAGATGCTGTTACATTAAAAAATGTTATTTATGAGGACGCTGAGTTGCAAGGACAAATTGAGAACTACACAACAAAAAGAAAGTAAGGAACACGACTATCTTGGAAAATATGAGAGGAGCTGGCCAGCAGGAGTAGAGACATGAAAAAAATATAACTAATATCAAAGAACGCTAAGACTGTTAAATCCTGTAAAATAAAATATGAGATTCGTGATTATCAAGAAACTGTTTACCTCTGTAAGTTTAGTCTTTATTCCGAAATCAGTAATCTCTATAAAATAGCAATTGATTAAATACATCATGCTTCTCTACTTGTTTCACCAATTGATTAAATACATCATGCTTCTCTACTTGTTTCACCAATTGATT
>NW_013669676.1:101683-104338 GCF_000517525.1 Limulus polyphemus
TTTTACGATAATATACTAGGAAAACGTTAGTACTGTAACAGGACTAGGACGTTCTGTAACTTTTACTGTGATATTCTAGGAAAACGTTAGTACTGTAACAGGACTAGGACGTTCTGTAACTTTTACGATAATATTCTAGGAAAACGTTAGTACTGTAACAGAACTAGGACGTTTTGTAACTTTTACTGTGATATTCTAGGAAAATATTAGTACTGTAACAGGACTAGGACGTTCTGTAACTTTTACTGTGATATTCTAGGAAAATGTTACTACTGTAACAGGACTAGGACGTTCTGTAACTTTTACTGTGATATTCTAGGAAAATGTTAGTACTGTAACAGGACTAGGAGTACTGTAACAGGCCTGTTACAGTACTAACGTTTTCCTAGAATATTGTAGTAAAAGTTACAGAACGTCCTAGTCCTGTTACAATATTAACATTTCCCCTAGGATATCATAGTAAAAGTTACAGAACGGCCTAGTACTAAGACGTTCTGTAACTTTTACTATAATAATCTAGGAAAACGTTAGTACTGTAACAGGACTAGGACGTTCTTTAACTTTTACTATGATATCCTAGGGGAAATGTTAGTATTGTAACAGGACTAGGACGTTCTGTAACTTTTACTATCATATCCTAGGGGAAATGTTAGTATTGTAACAGGACAAGGACATTCTGTAACTTTTACTATAATATTTTAGGAAAATGTTAGTATTGTAACAGGAGTAGGACGTTCTGTAACTTTTACTGTGATATTCTAGGAAAATGTTAGTATTGTAACAGGAGTAGGACGTTCTGTAACTTTTACTGTGATATTCTAGGAAAATGTTAGTACTGTAACAGGACTCGGACCTTCTGTAACTTTTACTATGATATCCTAGAGGAAATGTAGTATTGTAACAGGACTAGGACGTTCTGTAACTTTTACACTTCTTTACTTGTTTCACCAATTGATTGAATACATCATTTTTCTTTACTTGTTTCACCAATTTATTAAATACATCATGTTTCTTTACTTGTTTTACCAATTGATTAAATACATCATGTTTCTTTACTTGTTTCACCAATTGATTAAATACATCATGTTTCTTTACTTGTTTCACCAATTGATTAAATACATCATTCTTCTCTACTTGTTTCACCAATTGATTAAATACATCATGCTTCTTTACTTGTTTCACCAATTGATTTTATGTTTCTTCTATTTCCATTCTATCTATTTTATTATATTTCTAATGTTTTAATCACTCACTATTTTTATGTTATTACTGTCTATATTATGATTCGTCAGTTATTATTTTCATGATTTTTATATTCTGTCATTTTAACTAATTATCTTTTTAATCTTTAGTCACATTCTTTTTTATCTTAGATATTTTGTGGTCAATTTTTGTTCCCAGGTCACTTTTTGAAATTATTTCAAAGTCATTTTATTAATTCTACTTCTCTCCCTGTCCCCCAGTAGCTCAGTGGGAAGACTTTAGGCTTTAACGCTAAAAACTATGCTTCGATACCCGTGGTTGGTACAGCACAGATAGCCCATTGTGTAGCTTTGTTCAATATTCCACCCTCTACTAACTGTTTCCCAAACTACCCATTTTTTCCGTCCTTATTCCCGTTTTTCAATACTCTTCATGTCACTGTCACTCCTTCAAATTCCTCTTTCATAACCAACCTAAATACATGTGTGCTGTTAGGATCGACGACTTTAAACTATAAATACCACTGAAGATATCTTTACAAATTTTCACACGTCACGTTCTCCAATCCAGCCCATAAAGGAGAAATGTTTACCTTGTGAAAGCGCTCAGGTTTCTGGCTTTCTTATTGTGCGTCAATATTCAGATCCTGTAGAGTAGAATAGATAAGTTTAGAGATTCGATAACAAAACTCGAACAGAAACGTGCGAAAGTTTTATCATTTGATCTCTCTAATATTATCTCCGTATTATGCTAACTAGATGAATACCACGAGCATATACCCGAAATATATCTGCAGGTATCTGAATTCACCTGAAGGGTACAATACGATGATATTGCTCATTTCTTCTGACACGATACATTAGGGACAGATCATGTGAATATGTTTGAAAGACAAACAAAGAAGGAATATATAACCTTTGCTAAACAAACTAAAAACTGAAAATTCAGTCTGAAAAAAGTCTTTACATTATTATTTCAGCTTGATTTTGTTGTTGTTATATTAGACACAAATGTGATTTTCCTTAATTCAGATTATAATCAAAGTCTTCATAGGATATACTTTCTTCCGAAACAACGTTCCAGTCCTGTTACAATATTAACATTTCCCCTAAGATATCATAGTAAAAGTTACAGAACGTCCTAGTCCTGTTACAAAACTAACATTTTCCTAGAATATTATAGTAAAAGTTACAGAACGGCCTACTCCTGTTACAGTACTAACATTTTCCTAGAATATTATAGTGAAAGTTACAGAACGTCCTAGTCCTGTTACAATACTAACATTTTCCTAGAATATTATAGTAAAAGTTACAGAACGTCCTAGTCCTGTTACAGTACTAACGTTTTCCTAGGATATCACAGTAAAGGTTACCGAACGTCCTAATCCTGTTACAGTACTAACGTTTTCCTAGAATATTATAATGATGTATTTAATCAATTGGTGAAACAAGT
>NW_013669677.1:0-4666 GCF_000517525.1 Limulus polyphemus
GATTTTGACATCAAATTTTGAGGTAAAAAGTGTGTCTCATACACTGAAAAATCCGGTATAATGTTTTGTAGGTGGAGAGTTGATATAGTTGATCTATAAACTGGGTTGTTGTCCACAAGTAACACCACAAAAACATAAATATACACAAATCATACATTATCAGGTAGAAGCCTTTTCTCTGTGGATGTAGCTATTCTATAGCATCCAGTTTAAAGTACAATAAATGACTTTCATTCTAATATTGGAATATTTAAACTAATTTCTCTCAAGGATCAAGCTTTTCAATCCTGAATAATTCTAATATTGGAATATTTTAAACTAATTTCTCACAATGATGAAGCTTTTCTGTCCTTAGTCATTCTAACATTGGAGTATTTTAAACTAATTTCTCTCAATGATCAAGCTTTTCAATCCTGAATAATTCTAATATTGGAATATTTTAAGCTAATTTTTCTCAAGGATCAAGCTTTTGAGTCCTGAATCAATCTAATATTGGAGTATTTTAAACTAATTTCTCACAAGGATCAAGATTATCAGTCCTGAATCAATCTAATATTGGAGTATTTTAAACTAATTTCTCTCAATGATCAAGCTTTTCAGTCCTGAATCGTTACTAGTAAAATGGTCAAGTCTCATTATGTTATTGCTTATGGTGTTTCTCACACCTCCAAATTCGTAGTCATGATCCAGTCAGTGAATGCCTCACCCACTTCATGGATTGTACCACATCCCCCCGGTACTGCAGTGACCGGACTATGCAACACGAGATGGTTTGTGTCTTGTGGGGATTCCTGACATGCTGAGCATATAGGAGATTTACGATAACCACATCAATGCAGATTGGCCGTTCTGCCATGGCCTGACCTCAGCCTGTTTGCCTGTGTCCATTGCTTTCTGGTTAGGTGATAGATACCGGACAGTGGCTCAGTGTCCACCCCTGGGAGGGCACTCTCTTCATTCCTCTCTCCAAGCTTCCTTAATGTTGAAGTTTTCTTTCTTTGACTTATAGAAAGGTTTTCTTGATTTTAGTCTCGAAGTGGTGGGTGCTCAGTCAATTATTGTTAGTAAAAGTTGGTTTTACATTACTGTTTTATTTCAGTATAAAAACACTTTCATAATTTTACAGGGGTGTAATATCTTTTGTTTTTCAAACATGGAGTGTACTTTATGGACTGATCTTCTGGCACAGACACATTTGCCAAGTATCTTTTAGACACAACCAAGTGAAACATCTTCCTTTACTTATGAGATTATTTCTGTGTAGATTTTTTTACAGAACTGTTATATGCCTTATAGATTTTCTACTTGTTGTTTTTCCTTAGATTTTGTTTTACAATTTATTTTAATATGGACAGTACGAAGTAAAAAAATTTCATGTTAAAAAATAATAACAATTTGGATATGGAAGTCCAAGATAATTGTCAATTATTTCACTTGTGTTTAATTTTTTTATCAGGAGTGTCATCGGCCATCTGTTACAGACTTTGATATGAATGATCCTCGTCGTGTCTGGTATTGTACTCGGTGTACCAAGACCATGAAGAAAATGGTACGATACTTGAGATTTGGCAGTAGTTCTGGTAACTTAGAAACACGTTTTTCATTTCATTTTGTGCTAGGAAGTTGTTTTGGAGAAGCTGCAATGATGCGGTGATAAATATTAAGTGATTTTCATAAAAAGGATTGTATTGTGTGAAGTTATTCATCAGTCATAAACTTCCTTAGTAATGTGACTTCTGTTGCTTTTATTTAAACATGACATGTTACTTTCCCTCATAGATTTGGATACATAATGTAAAAAATCAGTTTTCTGTTTGGTGTACCTGGATCGTGGAATATGTAATGTATAAATGTGTTATTTAAAGTACTGAAAGGCCTAGAGAATGACTTCAGATTCAATAATTATGTACGTACTACTATTTGTAGGATATGATTGGAAAGTGTCATCCATAATTATGTACGTACTACTATTTGTAGGATATGACTGGAAAGTGTCATCCATAATTATGTACGTACTACTATTTGTGGGGTACGACTGGAAAGTGTCATCCATAATTATGTACGTACTACTATTTATAGGATATGACTGGAAAGTGTCATCCATAATTATGTACGTACTGCTACTTGTAGGATATGACTGGAAAGCGTCATCCATAATTATGTACGTACTGCTATTTGTAGGTTATGACTGGAAAGTGTCATCCATAATTATGTACGTACTACTATTTGTAGGTTATGACTGGAAAGTGTCATCCATAATTATGTACGTACTACTGTTTATAGGATATGACTGGAAAGTGTCATCCATAATTACGTACGTACTACTGTTTGTAGGGTATGACTGGAAAGTGTCATCCATAATTATGTACGTACTACTATTTGTAGGATATGACTGGAAAGTGTCATCCATAATTATGTACGTACTACTACTTGTAGGGTACGACTGGAAAGTGTCATCCATAATTATGTACGTACTACTATTTGTAGGATATGACTGGAAAGTGTCATCCATAATTATGTACGTACTACTATTTGTAGGATAGGACTGGAAAGTGTCATCCATAATTATGTACGTACTACTATTTGTAGGGTACAACTGGAAAGTGTCATCCATAATTACGTACGTACTACTGTTTGTAGGGTACGACTGGAAAGTGTCATCCATAATTACGTACGTACTACTGTTTGTAGGATATGTCTGGAAAGTGTCATCCATAATTATGTACGTAGTACTATTTGTAGGGTATGAGTGGAAAGTGTCATCCATAATTATGTACGTACTACTATTTGTAGGGTATGAGTGGAAAGTGTCATTCATAATTACGTACGTACTACTGTTTGTAGGGTATGACTGGAAAGTGTCATCCATATTACGTACGTACTACTGTTTGTAGGATATGACTGGAAAGTGTCATCCATAATTACGTACGTACTACTGTTTGTAGAGTATGACTGGAAAGTGTCATCCATAATTATGTACGTACTACTATTTGTAGGGTATGACTGGAAAGTGTCAATGTTCGTTTCAGAGATCTAGTTTTATAAAATAAATGTTTACAATAACTGAAGATTTCTTCTTGATGTTTTAAACTTGGTTTTGGAGTATTTAGTAATAGTAAAATAGCACATGTACATTTGTTTAGGCTTAGAATTGATGATATTTGTAGCTGTATAATAACTGTATGGAAAACGTGTTTGGCTAGAATAGTATATTATACAAATAATTAAATTTCACAAAGAACAAAAATAATAATTAATTTTTCTTTGTATTTCACAGATAGTTGTGGAGCAGTTTTATAAGGAAATACTGTTATTCTATACAGCAGTAGTGATATTTTTTATGTATTTTGCTGTTAACCATGTATGTGGAATCTGTTACTATTTTTCAGACCATCAAATCTAAGAAGTCCAATAAGCCTGTCATCACAGGCACCAGTAAAGATGCTACACCCAGTTTTAAAAATAAAGGTGACACGCTCGGGACTACAACACTTCAACCATTTAAACGTTCTGAGATTAAGGTATGTTCCAGAGTAAGTACTTGTAAGCCTCAAAACTATTAGCTTCAAATATTGAAATAATATTATGAACTTTTACAGATTAAAGTTGAGTAGTCTTCACTGTAGATCACAAGTATTATAATTTCTTTTATCATATTTCTGTCTGTCCGTCATACTTTGATTTAGTTTAGGAGTTGAATTATCTGGTATTTGTTTAATGGAAAAGACACTAGCATGTATTCTTCAGTAAAACATTGATGACTATAATTATTTTCCCTTCCGTCACAGAGCCAATGACTGTCTTTTACAGTTCACTCTAACATTTAATCCTTGTGGTGGCCATAACTTTATCCTTTAATACAGGAGAGTTTACTAGCTTTTTCAGACCCTGTATAATCTTTTGTTCACAAGGAACTCTTCCTGCCTTTCATGATTTTGTTTTTCCATTATACTGAGTTACATGTTACATTATACTGAGTTACATGTTACCAACAGCTGACTCAGCACCATTCTTAACTTAATTTTTATGTAACAATAGAAAATATTGTATTTTAAACAGTAAAGCTTAATAAGACATTTTGAATGACATATGTAAGTTGTATAGATTACTAAATGTACCTCCACAGGTTCCCCAAAAGTGTTCTGTTTCAAGAGTATATAAAACCAAAAACTCTAGAACCACACCAGATGTGTGTGTGTGTCACATGATTCAGACATCTGGTGTGGTTCTAGAGTTATGATCACGTGATACAGATGTTTGGTGTGGTTCTAGAGTTATGATCACGGGATACAGACATCTGGTGTGGTTCTAGAGTTATAATCACGTGATACAGACATCTGGTGTGGTTCTAGAGTTATGATCATGTGATACAGACATCTGGTGTGGTTCTAGAGTTATGATCATGTGATACAGACATCTGGTGTGGTTCTAGAGTTATGATCATGTGATACAGATGTTTGGTGTGGTTCTAGAGTTATGATCACGTGATACAGACATCTGGTGTGGTTCTAGAGTTATGATCACGTGATACAGACATCTGGTGTGGTTCTAGAGTTATGATCACGTGATACAGACATCTGGTGTGGTTCTAGAGTAATGATCACATGATACAGACATCTGGTGTGGTTCTAGAGTAATGATCACATGATACAGATGTTTGGTGCAG
>NW_013669677.1:4860-9884 GCF_000517525.1 Limulus polyphemus
AATCTACACTTGTATCACTGTTGTAGATAAAGTTTATTGTTAAAAAGCTACACTTGTATCACTGTTATAGGTAATATTTATTGTTAGGAATCTAAACGTGTATAACTATTGTAGGTAATTTTTATTTTTAGAAATCTACACTTGTATCACTGTTGTAGGCTACGTTTATTGTTAAAAATCTACACTTGTGTCGCTGTTGTAGGTAATGTTTATTGTTACAAATCTACACTTGTATCACTGTTGTAGGTAATGTTTATTGTTAGCAATCTACACTTGTGTCACTGTTGTAGGCTACGTTTATTGTTAAAAATCTACACTTGTGTCGCTGTTGTAGGTAATGTTTATTGTTACAAATCTACACTTGTATCACTGTTGTAGGTTCTAGAGTTATGATCACGTGATACAGACATCTGGTGTGGTTCTAGAGTTATGATCATGTGATACAGATGTTTGGTGTGGTTCTAGAGTTATGATCACGTGATACAGATGTTTGATGTGGTTCTAGAGTTATTATCTGTCTATAGTCCACAAACTAAAACAACAAATGTAGAGTATGTATTTCTATCTCTATAATCTAAATGTTCAGGATACTAGAAAGACATTGTACTACATATATTTAACTAAATGAGCGTTTGAACATATCTCCACCAACAGCAACTTTAAATTAGATGTAAGGTTGGTAGTAGTATTGTGTCACATCAATGTGCTAATTACGCTTATTATATCAATTTAATGCTTTAAATCTTACTAACTTAGTTCTTGTTTCTTGATTTTAGGTACCTCTGACTCAGACCAGTGTTACAACTGTAACCACTAACAAACCTGTAGGTTTGGCTGGCTTAGCTGCAAATCTTAGTGCTCGACCAGCAGTTAGCTCTTCTCCTTCCTCTGGCTTTCCTTCTAAACTTATTTTCTCAACTAACAGAACCCTTGGATCTTCCACATCAGTAGCAACCAAACCACCTTTCACCAGCATCACACCCAGTGTGTTATCAAAGGGTTTGGTTTCGTGTGGTGCTCAGACTAAAGTGACTCCCACCAGTAGCTCAGGCTCCACGAGTTCTCAAGCAGCTACTCTGGCCGGAACTAAGACTTCTGTGAGTTCAAGTTCTATAGGAGTAACTGTTTCAGGAGGAAATAAACCTGGGAGCAGTTTATTAAATGCTGTGAGCTCTTCCTTAGTAACTAGAAACTCCAATCCAACCACCAGTAGTAATGGAAACAATTCCTCAAACACAGTAGGAGCCAAACCAGTTAGTTCTAGTTCACTGATGTCTGCTGACAAGAGACTGCAGATCATGAAAAAGAAAGCTGCAGCAAAAATGCAAGAAAAACGAAGACTGTCCACTAAGTAGACGGTTAATTCCCCTCTCCAGAATTCGTATATGTTTATTTCAATATTTAGCTAGATCCCCTGTGATTCTTTTAACAACCACTTATTTCTTACAATGTCAAAAATGTTCGTACTGTGTAAAATATACCTCAAAATAAAATTAGAGTCTAGTACACTTTAGAAACTTTAAATCTTTCTCTCATATTCTTGATTTTTATGTTACATTTCATTCGAATCTCCTTATTAGAAGCTTCTAACACTCTTATAGACATATGATCACTAGATCAAATTGTTAAGTTTTGGAGGACAGCCCAAGGTTAGCTATAAAATTAAACTTAACCAAAAATATTATAGTCTAAGGTAATTTTGTTAAAATGTATAAATGTATACAGAAATTAATTGTTTCAAGCAATTTTATGATCACATAGAATAAATTAAGGTCTGTGTTATTTATATATACGTACCATTTTGCTCAAGATATATAACTTTAAAATTATAACATAATTTATCATGCTATAGATATTGGGTTATCTGTATTATTTTAAAAATCATTGCAAGTTACTTCCTAATATAAAGAATATAACCATTTATTTTCATTACAGAAACATTGGAATGTTGAATAACATTTCATTTTAAGGGTCATGTAAGAGAAACAGTTTTTAGGCATGGAAATGAAACAAGTAGTTTAAACTGTTAAGAATAACTGGAAGCTTTAGAGCATAGAGATGACATGGTTAGAAATTCAAAGGTTGTGGAAAGAAAAAACAATAGGAGAAAAACTACTTAACTCTTTTAGAAAAACATTTTATCAGTACATACGGAGAAGAAAGAAGACACGTGCACTTGAAGAAACTTCTGGAAATTAGACACACTAGGAAGTTACAAAGATATAGAACTTCTGATATAGAAAAAAAATCATTTACAAGTGTTAAGGTTGAGTGTGATTACTCTGTAACTTTACATCCCAGCTTTTGGTGAAAGGTTTGTTTACTGTGTTTGAACTTCTGAGTGAGTTTTGAGATGGTCGGTGTGCTAATGTACTGTGTTTGGAATTCTGAGAGAGTTTTGGGATGGTCAGTGTGCTAATGTACTACATTTGAACTTCTGAGTGAGTTTAGAGATGGTCAGTGTGCTAATGTACTACATTTGAACTTCTTAGTGAGTTTTGGGATGGTCAGTGTGCTATTGTACTAATTTGAACTTCTGAATGAGTTTGAGATGGTCAGTGTGCTAATGTACTACATTTGAACTTCTGAGTGAGTTTTGGGATGGTCAATGTGCTAATGTATTACATTTGAACTTCTGAATGAACTTTGAGATGGTCAGTGTGCTAATGTACTACATTTGAACTTCTTAGTGAGTTTTGAGATGGTCAGTGTGCTAATGTACTACATTTGAACTTCTGAGTGAGTTTTGGGATGGTCAGTGTGCTATTGTACTGTATTTGGAATTTTGAGTGAGTTTCGAGATGATCAATGTGCTAATATACTATATTTGGAATTCTGAGTGAGTTTTGAGATGGTGAGTATGCTAATGTCCTGCATTTGAACTTCTGAGTGAGTTTTGGGATGGTCAATGTGCTATTGTACTGTATTTTGAATTTTGAGTGAGTTTCGAGATGGTCAGTGTGGTAATATACTATATTTGGAATTCTGAGTGAGTTTTGAGATGGTCAGTGTGCTAATGTACTATATTTGAACTTCTGAATGAGCTTTGAGATGGTCAGTGTGCTAATGTACTATATTTGGAATTCTGAGAGAGTTTTGAGATGGTCAGTGTGCTAATGTACTGTACTTGGACTTTTTAGTGAGTTTCAAAATGGTGAGTGTGCTAATCTTTATTAATTAGGGGTGCTCCAACAGTATTTAAAACCCAGCATAATTTCCTCTGGTTTTGTTTTTTTAATGTATTTATTAATAAAAAAAATTCAAAATATAACATTGTATCCCAAACGAACTTATGACAAAACAGTGTTAGCCAAAAACGTTTGTCTTCTTGACCTATAGAAGGAAACTTTGTACTGACCATTGACTTTATCTACACAAGTAATGACTACTTCAAGTTCAACAGGTGTCTGGCATTAATAAAAGTCCAGAGATACAGCTATTGAGTGGATTGTTTATTTATTTTTATTTTTCTAACTTTATTACAATGTTTCGTGTGGCCATCATCAGGTAACTGTCATCTTCTCAGGTGTTTGGCATAACTACTACCAGCTGGAGCAGCCATCCTTACCAGCTACTTAATTTCTTACTGAGCATGTGCAGAATTTAAAAAAAAAAAAATATTTTTTTTCTGGAAGTTTAAATCATCACCTAGTGCTTCTGTTAACGACATTGTAACAGTTTGGGTTTTTTTTAAAATAATGTTTCATTCAAGAATGACCATCTTCAGATGTTCATATTGTTGCCTCTATAGAGTCTAAATGCAGTTAATGACTTCTAAAGCAAATATCTCATTAATCTCTGATTAATAACAAGCAAAGAGCCCCCTAATGTCTCAGTGGTAAATCTGAAGGTTTATAACGCTAAGAATCGGGTTTTGATACCTGTGTTGGGCAGAACACAGATAGCCCAGTGTGCTTAAAAACAGGAAAAGAACAATAAAACCAGAATCTAGCACGTATGTATTGTACCTATTACAGCTGTTGAACCTCAAAATACTTGGGATCATTTTTTTTTTCGATTCTCCACATTAAACAGGATGAAAATAGCTCATTTGCAGAAATGCGTTGATAAAGTTTGTATATAGAAATATAGTCTACACACACTTAGAAAAACGTAGACTTTAGAATATTTGGTATATTCCGAATTTTATGCAAAGCTACATAAGGGCTATCTGCGCTAACCATCCTCACTTTTATCAGTGATAGATTAGAGGGAAGGCAGCTAGTCAACACCATCCACCGCCAATTCTTGGGCTAATCTTTTATCAATAAGTAGTGGGATGGATCGTCACATTATAATGCCCCCATAGTTAAAAGGGAGAGCATGTTCAGTGTGACAGGGATTCGAACCTGCCACCCTCAGATTGTAAGTCGAACACCCCAACCTCCAGGCCTCTTTAGAAGAGAAAGTATCTAACACATTTTCTAAGCACGGTTGCCGTCCAGTTTTTGAAACAGCGAACAACTTCAACGTGTTATGTTTATAAAATATTTAGTAATTGTAAAATATGTTGTAAGAAGTGGGATGCTACATCGTAAGAAACTGCAGTATGGTGTATACATAAAGGTAATGTTCTATATACTACACCAATTATTCCTCACTTTTTTGTTCGTGGACCACCTGATCTTTTTTTGGGGGGGAGGTCTGTAGACCATATAATAACACTACAATTTAAGAAACCAAAATAAGCACACAAAATCCCTCTAATATTAATATTAATCACAGACTTACCTTTCTACGTGTTAATGCTAAGGGTGCACCTGTTTTTATGAGCAAAGTTCTCTAATGTTAGGTGTAACGTTCGTCAGCTTTACCCAGAAATCAGGTTCAGCATCCATCCTGCTTCTGCATTTGGATTTCAAGTCCACAGGTAATGAAAATCCAGTTTGCACAGGTAGATAATATCAAATGGCAACAGAAAACGAACTGCTTTGGCTGCAAGTTCTGGGTACTTTTCAGTTCGGCCCGGCATAGCCAGGTGGTTAAGGCGCTCGACTCGCAATCTGCGGGTCGCGGGTTCGAAT
>NW_013669677.1:9911-19577 GCF_000517525.1 Limulus polyphemus
AGGGAGACTAGCGCAGATAGCCCTCGTGTAGCTTCGCGCGAAATTCAAAAAACAAACAAACTTTTCAGTTCTCTTAATCCTAACCTCTAATAGTGGACTTCTTTTAAGCTCTGACATTAACGTTCTGTCGCAAGAAAGTTCCAGAAAGAGCTTTCTTCTTTAAATGAACCAGTAGGAAGATCATTATTTTATAATGCACGAAAACTCTCAAGTAAAGAATATATTTTGCCACTTTAACTCAAAAGCCATATAACGTACAATTTTATACTTTTCCACTAAATTTATACTTAGTATTCCTACTTAAATAGCTGGATTTTTAAGGCCTCAAAAGTTGGGTTTGCCCCGGGATCTACAAACTTTTCCAAGGACCATCAGCGGTCAGCAGACAATAGTTTCGGAACCTCTGTATTACACTATCCTATAATGCAGTGTACTACAAAATAGTACGAATGTAAGCAAACAATCGTATCTTCAATGATGCAATCTGTCTTTAATTTTCACTATATTCTACATTGTATATAATATAACGTTTTTGAAAGCTAACAGAAAACAAAATGCATCTTATTTATTAACCCTTCGCAATCTGTGGTCGTGAGGGCGTTATAATGTGACGGTCAATCCTACTATTAGATGATAAAATATTAGCTCAAGAGTTGGCGGTGGGAAGTGCTGACTAGTTGTCTTCCCTCTAATCTATTACTGCTAAATTAGGAACGGCTAGCGCAGTTAACCTTCGAGTAGCTTTGCGCGAAATTCAAAAACAAAGAAACAGTAAGCCTTTTTTTTTCATTACGATATTTATCCTAACTAGCGTGGGGTCGGCCGGTATATTTTTATAAAACAAGAAATTTTACATCTGGGCGGTTGGTCCAGTCAGCAACCATATTGGACGAGCATGTTTAGTAACGGGGATTCGAATTCGCGGCCCTCAGATTTGGAATCGAGCGCTCTAACCATCAGGCCCGACTAGACTAAACCCGATTAATTAATCTTTTATGCATAAACAATCATCCTAGCTTCAACTTGCAAAGTGATATTTTCCCTTTTCATCGGTGACTGGGATTGAGCAGACGATGCAAAGCAGTTAGGGAATATTGTTTGAATGAGATTATATCCGGTATTAATTTACCAGACTTTTTTTTCATTCAGAGCCATGGGTTCCCTTAGAAATTTATCCGAGCGCTCCGTTTTCCCAGAGGGCATGGAAAAGGTAATAACATAGTTTCCTGTTAAAATACTAGGGGACTTCTTGGATAAAAATGTATTACTGAATAGTGTGTAACAAGTTAAAGTTTACAATATTAATATCTATGTATAAGCAATATTTTGTTTATTGGTTGTTTTGTACAATGATACACAATGGGCTAACTATGCTCTACTCATGCGAGCATTGAAATCTGATTTTTAACGTTCTAAGCCCTCAGGGTTACCGATGAGCTACTGGAGGACATAAGTAATGTCAGTAACCAACTTTTACACAATAAGCTTCCATAGCAAGCTCCAATTTTTACAGGTTTTTACGTATTAGATGTATATCCCATGTGGTTTTAAGAAAATTAGTAGGCTAAAACACCCGAAAGATATTAAAATAGTATTTTCCCTCTTTGATTTGTTTGTAGTTAAGCACAAAGCTGCACAATGGGCTGTCTGTGCTGTGCCCACCACGGGTATCGAAACCCGTATTTTTAGCGTTATAAGCGTTCAGACTTACTGCTGAGTCACTGGAAACTTACCAGTGGTGGATCCAGGATTTTGAAAACGGGGAGGCGCGATGATTCTGGACGTAAACGAGGAATTTTCGGGACTTCCCTGGTAAGAGTTAAATGGGTTATTTAGATTTGTTATAATGTTTGCTAGGTGTTGCTGTTATTGCTTTTTTAAAAATTTAATATGAAATTTCACTACATTCTTCCCTCCTCAAAGATCCAATTTTTGCAATAATTTTTATTTTATTTTCAAAACAGGGGCGCGTGCCCAGCCTCTATTCGCTCCTGCTTACCTCTTTAGATAGCTCTCTAAAAGGTAAGTTAAAAGGGAATGAAACTGATATCAGCTTAATGAAGTACTTTAATAAACCTTAACTGCTTTTAATATCAAGTCGCTTTTCGCCAGCAAATTTCTATATTAATCGTAAATTATGTTTCTGAAGAAAGTAATTTTCTTTAAAAATATTCATACTTAAAAGAGTAACAATAAACAAATAATAACAATAAACTTTGTTAATATACAATGTTACAGAGGGCGTATTGTCACTGAAGGTCTTAATCCGGGTTCCGGGTGCATCTCTTAGATTAGGATCGAAGAAGAGAAGTTGTTGAAGACATTTATTAAAACTCAAACTGTTCTTGGATTTCTTACATATTCTGTTTGTTTGTTGAATTGCTGTAGGATATATCGATGTAAGTAGACGTATGGATATTTAGTTGAAATTATTAATAATATGTAACAAAGTTTTTTACGTTTTAAACATTAGTTTTCCGTATTTGGTTGTGTCACACTCACAGACTGTCGCACTATCACAATTACTGCAGTGTTTATTACTTTTAGTATTACTGGTAATGGTATTACTAGTAGTGTGAACAGTTAATGTTAAATTTTACTTATTAAGTTCTATCTGTGGAATTGTTTATTGACTTCCAAGCACTATAGTCAATATATAGATATCGGTTTAGATAAATTAACCTTTAGTTTAACTTAAGTTAAACCTAAAAGTTGTTATGAATTATAAATTATTTTTTGAATTTAATTGTTAACAGTTATATTGTACCTTGTGATTGAAAATAGTAACTGTAACTCACAGTCACATTATAAGTTTCAGAAGTTCAGATTAGGATAAAAATAGTTTAACTCCTAAGGAGAAAATATTTATTTCAAATACATTAAAAATAAAATTGTAATTTTCATTATGTAATATGAAATTGTTGACCAAATTTATCATAAACTAGGATTAATAAAACTTCTTGATTTAGAAACTGCAATCTTGAAAGTTGAATGGGCACAAAATTATAAATTTAAGAGATTAGTTTATTAGACCTTTCAGCTCACATATTTTGCTTCTGACACATGGATTTCACATTTTGGCATATACACTTCACTTTAATGAAATCACTTGTATGTTAAAATATCAAATTTTATGCTTAAAAACGTTTAATGATTTTTTGTGCGTGTTGGAAAGTCATCAACTAATATTAGGCATAATCCTGTAGCTACTGTAAGTTATTATATATTTATATAAACATATGTGAACAGTGTTACCTGAATGCTAATTGATAATATATTACTTCCAAGAATTTCTAGCCACATTAACTGGTAGTGTATATATACATCATCAGTTTGTATGTATGATACTGTCTTATTATTTTGTGATCAGCTGGGAGTGAAAATGCTAATTAAACTAGATATACAAGTTCAATGTGTTTGAACTCTCATCATGATAATGCTTACAAAATTTCGTGTTTTATTAAACATTCAGAAAACAGTTCTCATCACAAAATAAATAGTAATACATGTACATGCTCATCTATGGCAGAAGTTTAAAGTGCATGTAGTTTTATTTTTGTATTAATTGGTTGTTGGTTGCTAAATGAATATTATATATATATATATGTGTTATTGTTTTGTCAGTTATTATAACTTATATACATGATACATTTAAAGTACTCTAGATGTGTTACTATCTGTGTAATCTTTAAATAAACAAATGAAACCTTCAGTCACCATTTTTGTGAAATACTGACTGAAACAGTAAATACTTCATTTTACATGTTGATTTTGTAATCTATACAAAGTGGGAAAATTCACTTTCATAATTCTGTTATACCATAATCATTATAACCACAGTATAGAAGATGGGTTAAAATTAAAAAAAACTTTTTTAATTATTACAATCAATATTTAAACAAACACAAAGAACCATCAAACATATAGTATACAACTTACCAAAAGCTTTCCAAGTTGAAAAATCTGTAAGATAAATTTCAAGTGTTTGTGTGATAGCTATAACTTTGTAGAGCTTGAAGCCCGCATAGTGTTATTTATATTATTTAACAAGTAATAAATTGTTCCTATCACTAACCCTAAAAGCAGCTTCACGCTATTGTGTCTAAGGTTTCATGACCATTCTCACAAGTCAGAGTTTTACAGCAAGTTGACTTAAATATTACAGCTTATACATGGACATAGTGTTGTTGAGTTGATAAAAATACAGCAATTTTTTTTTCAAAGGATATCTTCTCGAGCAAAATTTGACTCGTAAAGTAAATATAATGAAAAAAAAATTACAAAAGTTAAAAAAAATGTTTCTTCAAGATTCTTTGATAAGTATACACACAGTATTAATTATAATGCTGTAAAAGTTTCCTTCTTTTAGAAAAACATGTATTGGTACTTCCCAGATTTTAAATTTAAGTTAGCTGTTTTGAAACATTAAATAATTAATGGTATTCAAACAGTAGTAGTGAGAAGAAAGTCTGTTACTACTGTGGTAATCTATAGAATAAGCATTTGATGGGATGTGTTTTTGTTAATTTTATGAATAGTAACTTCCTTATTATTTATATTCTAATTTATACTGATCTCCATACGTATTTTATATCAAAACTAATTTTTTGTAGGAGAAGTATAAGAATTAATGGTATAATGCATTTGATACTTTGTACTGTTGTCAATAAAATAATTTATTGTACAAGTCATGCTGGTGATGGTTTCTTTTTTAATGAGACCACATCCTCTCTGAAACTTCCTAATGTTTATTTTACAGATGCCAACAGGTCAAGAACAGAAATGGCAGAGAGATGCTGCTGACCAGAACTTTGATTACATGTTCAAGATTTTGATAATAGGAAATAGCAGTGTAGGAAAGACGTCATTTCTTTTCAGATACGCAGATGATTCCTTTACGTCTGCTTTTGTCAGCACCGTTGGAATTGACTTTAAGGTGAAGACTGTTTTCAGACAGGACAAAAGAGTAAAACTTCAGATATGGGTAAGACGTGTGTTATTTTATTCTTCAGTTACATATCAGTTACAGTTATGTACCAGCACTGGAAAACTTTATGATAAATTATTAAACTTTAAATCAATTACCTACCAGCACTGGAGAACTTTATATTAAAATTTAAATCAATTACCTACCAGCACTGGAGAACTTTATGATAAAATATTAAAATTTAAATCAGATACTTGCCAGCACTGGAGAATGTTATGATAAAATATTAAACTTTAAATCAGTTACCTACCAACACTGGAGAACTTTATGATAAAATTTTAAACTTTAAATCACTTACCTACCAACACTGGAGAACTGTGATAAAATTTTAAACTGTAAATCAGTTACCTACCAACACTGGAGAACATTATGATAAAATATTAAAATTTAAATCAGTTACCTACCAGCACTGGAGAACTTTATGATAAAATATTAAACTTTAAATCAGTTACCTACCAACACTGGAGAACTTTATGATAAAATATTAAACTTTAAATCAGTTACCTACCAGCACTGGAGAACTTTATGATAAAATATTAAACTTTAAATCAGTTACCTACCAACACTGGAGAACTTTATGATAAAATATTAAACTTTAAATCAGTTACCTACCAGCACTAGAGAAGCATGTATAAAATAATAAGTGAACCATGGAAACTTGTTAAACACATCTAATAAAAAGTGACAGAAATGAGCAACCATGCTTGAAACATTGTCCACATGCTTTATGTATATTTTGTAATTAGTATGTATTCACTGAAAGATGTTGGAAAATATCATGAAAGTTTATTTAAGATGCACATAAGGATTGTTGGCTGTCAAGAGTAAATAGATCACAATATATATTTGTAAGATTATATTTAAGTATGATTGATGAAAATCCTAGACATGAAATTTGGCTGGTGATAAGAAGACTTGTATACTTTTTCTTCCTCAAAGTAAAATATATCAGTGAATCATAAATTACATTATTGTATTATGCCTGAGTATTGGTATAGCTTTTCTGATTTAGGGTATTACTTTCATTATTTGTTAATTTATTGTATTTCTAGGATACAGCAGGACAGGAACGTTATCGAACAATAACTACAGCATATTATCGAGGAGCTATGGGCTTCATACTCATGTATGATGTTACTAATGAGGAATCGTTTAATAGTGTCCAAGACTGGTAAGTATGTTAAATCATAATTTCTTACTAAATTTTGAAACTCTTTAGTCTCTAATATTGGTATGTGTAGTATCAGTCAGGAACATTTTAAAAGTATCTTGAATTCTTATGTTAAGTATAGGGATGCACAGGTACCCGGCCGGTTATTGGGCTACCCGGTAATACTCAGCTCCGGCTGAGGATCAAAGTTTAAAACAGCTGAAGCTGGGTAATAGAAAATGGCATCTAAGCCCTAATCTTTGTGGCAACTTACACAGTACTGACAGTTACAGTCAATAATTGGTTTAGTTAAAAAACGTGTTCCGAGCAACAAAGACTGACCGCCCACTGAAAGTTGGGGATTCAGAGAACAATAGGGGTTAATAACAGGCATGGCTTGAGAAGTGGGTTTCTGGGGAAGGTTGGGGTTTGAGAAGTTGGAGCTAGGCATTAATCTGAATAATGATTGTAAAACATTTCAATATGACTGTTTCTGTGTTTACTTTCACTGGCCTCACTTTTGGAAGTCAAATGAAGCTTGATTTCTCACAATGGCCAGGATAGCAAGGCATTATCTCTCCACACCTCTGACCAGTGTAGACAGCTAACAGGCTTTTAGTGCTGCTGGCAACATTATCACACACACAAAAGGTCAAAGCTTTTACCCGTAAAATTTGGTCAAATACTGGATCCGTTTTGGCCGGGGATGGGTGTCAACTGGGACCGGGTCCCTCCCCCAAATAAACAACATACACAAAAATTACAAACAAAAACAAAATTGACATTTATTACATTTAACTGAATAATCACCAATAGAACATTCCAGTTTTACTTTAAACTTTCAAAATTAACTAACAAAAATGTGCACACCAGTTTGCAGAGTGCCTGTGTTTTTGGAATTTGTTTAAATTCTACTTGAAGAACAGTAGCATTTTGGCATTTTATACCTGTGCATCCCTAGTTTAATACTATCTTATGTTTGCCATACATTAGCTATTCTCTTAGTTATGTGCCAAAATATTGACCATCTAATAGTTTTTTTTCACTTCTCTACTTCCTCCCCTCCAATTGCATGACTTGCAAATTCCTGTAAATGTTTCTAAGTTGATATAAATTGCCAAAAGTGTTATGGCCTTTAGAGAAGATCTGATCCTGTCATTATCAGCCATATACACTTGCTGTTCCAGAATTTTTCATGTGGTGCTTCTGGAGAACTTACTTTTTTATTTTCTCATGATCCTGAGCTGTGATGATCTTTCTTTGGTCTAATTTAGTCAGCTCTTTTTAGGGTTTGTCACTTTCTCAGTTATTTTGCTTTACATTTAATCAAATTGGGCCCTTCATTTTTTTTCTGCTCCTTAAGTCTTCTGGTTTCTATGAAGACTTTCAGGTTAGTGCAACTGCCATTTTTTGTTGAGATCTTCAAGTCATTGCTGCTGTTGGTTTCTGTGAAGACTTTTAGATGAGTGTTACTGCTGGTTCTTGTGAGGACCTTTGGGTGAGTGCAGCTGGTGGTTCCTGTGAAGACTTTTAGATGAGTGTTACTGCTGGTTCTTTTGAAGACTTTTAGATGAGTGTTACTGCTGGTTCTTGTGAAGACTTTTAGATGAGTGTTACTGCTGGTTCTTGTGAAGACTTTTAGATGAGTGTTACTGCTGGTTCTTGTGAAGACTTTTAGATGAGTGTTACTGCTGGTTCTTGTGAGGACCTTTGGATGAGTGCAGCTGCTGGTTCCTGTGAGGACTTTAAGATGAGTGCAGCTGGTGGTTCCTGTGAGGACCTTTGGATGAATGCAACTACTGTTTTTTTAAACCTTTAGATGAGTTTACCTGTTGGTTTCTGTGAGGACTTTTGGATCTATGCAGTTGCTTCTACCCTGATGTTTTATTGGATACTTCTGTGGTTTTACTCCAACTTAGATACTTGCTCTGAGCTAATCCAACATGAGGACAATGAATTAGCTGTCAATTGGATTGTTATAATGTCCAAATGATTGGGAAAGATTCACAAAAGATGCCTCTCCCTCCACTTGTATGTAAGAATGATAGGTAGCTCCATGTTTATGGTAGATAGAACATATTAATATGGTTGTTACCTAGCTTAGTTTTGTAACTAGATTCTCATTATTATACGTTAAAACAAGTAGAGCTGGGTGACTATTGGTATTTGCAAATCAATTAACTAATAACTCCAAGAAACAATTGGTAAAGTGTTCCTTAAACTGTGGTATGTAGCACAAGCAAATTAAAAATACAATATTTAAGGCAGGTGTTGCCAGACACCTTCCCTGTAGTCAGCATCTCAAGATTAGTGACAACGGCAGATAGCCTTACTAGCTTTATCATAACAAGCGAGTAAGTTTAATGACAATAGGAATTCAACGAAAGACCCAACTCACCGAAACTGAACAAATTTGAAGTGCAAAAAAAACAACATATAAATTAGGCAGAACACACATAGCCTATTATCTAGCTTTGTTTTTAACAACAAACATAATATCAATATTTTAATCATGATTAATTTACAGAACTCTAATTGATGTTTATTACTACTTATGGGTAACTTAAATCGCTCAGCTCTTCAAACAAGTGGTTCTGTTAAGCCTACTTTTTTTTATAGTACCTATTATACTAAAGTCATTCATTATTTGGAATAGAGTATTACACTTAATTCAATGAATTATAAGTAAGTAGAATTGAATCAGTGTCATAATCAACCAGTGTAAATATTGTATGGCATTTTCTGTTGGCCAGCCTGCCCAGTATTTCAACAAAGTAACCAAAGATAGGAATACATAAAATACAGATGTACTGCCATGAAACATGTAAACACCAACAGCTAACTACAGCTGTTCTCTAAACATATTTCACTCTGACTCCCTCTTTATTAAAGCTGAGAATGGCATAACATTACTGTTATGTTTAGGGTTAGTTTGACCCAACACTGACTTCTCTAATGCTATTGTGGAATTAAGTATATCTTTAACACTATTATAATGACAGTTCACAATAATTTCTGATACTTAACATAAAAAGAGTAAAGGATCACTAAACATAAAATATTTTATCAATTGAAGGATGTTTTAATTTGTTGCAATGAATTTTACTTCAATTAAGATCAAACATAAAAAAAATCTAAAATAAATTCAAATCAAAATCTCTACTTATGTAGGTTATAACTCTGGATCAGTGTGTTTACACTATGGATAGTTGTTACTTCACAGCACAATATTTCTCTTTCCCTGTTTTAGAAGCATCCAGCCTCTGGTAACATTAAACTTAATAAATATTGTGTGTAGGAAACCACACAAATGTTTACAGTAACATAGTCTGAAAGGAACAACACAAGTCTTTACAGTAACATAGTCTGGAAGGAACCACACAAATCTTTACAGTAACATAGCTTGGAGTGAACTAAGTTTTTACAATAACATACTCTGGAAGGAACAACACAAGTCTTCACATCAACATAGTCTGGAAGGAAAAACACAAGTCTTCACAGTAACATAGTCTGGAAGGAACCACACAAG
>NW_013669677.1:20365-29033 GCF_000517525.1 Limulus polyphemus
GGAGTGAACTACGTCTTTACAGTAACATACTCTGGAAGGAACCACACAAGTCTTCACAGTAACACATTCTGGAGTGAACTATGTCTTTAGAGTAACATAGTCTGATAGGAACAACACAAATCTTTACAGTAACATAGTCTGGAAGGAACCACACAAGTCTTCACAGTAACACATTCTGGAGTGAACTACGTCTTTACAGTAACATACTCTGGAAGGAACCACACAAGTCTTCACAGTAACACATTCTGGAGTGAACTACGTCTTTACAGTAACATACTCTGGAAGGAACCACACAAGTCTTCACAGTAACACATTCTGGAGTGAACTATGTCTTTAGAGTAACATAGTCTGATAGGAACAACACAAATCTTTACAGTAACATAGTCTGGAAGGAACTAAGTCTTTACAATCAGTAGCATAGTCTGGAGTGAATTACATAAATCTTTATGGTTACAAATAGATGTCCAACATCATGTATTCAAGACAGGAGAATGAGGTGTATATTTTTAGGTTATGATGATTGGAAAAATTAATTTTATGTTAAGTACTAGTGTTTCACTATCAGAAGTTATATTCATACACAGTTTCAAGAAATGTTCTGGTGAAAATTTTGAGCTAATTTATATTTTGTTTGTCCTATGATAACACTATGATGATAGTAATATATTCTTAAGCACAATTAACTTAAAGTAATTCTTGGTACTTATTGACACTTAGATGTTATCATTCTGTGTTTGTACACTGGAATAAGGAGTGTTGTGTGACTTTATTATGTGTTTATATTTTGTGTTATATTACTTTATTATGTGTTTGTACACTGGAATAAGGAGTGTTGTGTGACTTTATTATGTGTTTATATATCACGTTATGTGACTTTATTGTGTGTTGTGTTACTTTGTTATGTGTTTATGTATTGTGTTATGTGACTATTGTGTTTATATATCGTTATGTGAATTTATTATGTGTTTGTATTGTTGTGACTGTGTTTATATATTGTGTTATGTGACATTATTGTGTTTATACATTGTGTCATGTGACTTTATTGTGTGTTTATATCTTTATGTGTTTGTATTGTTATGTGTTTATACATTGTGTCATGTGACTTTATTGTATGTTTATACATTGTGTCATGTGACTTTATTGTGTGTTAATACATTGTGTCATGTGACTTTATTGTGTGTTAATACATTGTGTCATGTGACTTTATTGTGTGTTAATACATTGTGTCATGTGACTTTATTGTGTGTTTATACATTGTGTTATGTGACTTTATTGTGTGTTTATACATTGTGTTATGTGACTTTATTGTGTGTTTATACATTGTGTCATGTGACTATTGTGTGTTTATACATTGTGTCATGTGACTTTATTGTGTGTTTATACATTGTGTCATGTGACTTTATTGTGTGTTTATACATTGTGTCATGTGACTTTATTGTGTGTTTATACATTGTGTGATGTGACTTTATTGTGTGTTTATACATTGTGTCATGTGACTTTATTGTGTGTTTATACATTGTGTCATGTGACTTTATTGTGTGTTAATACATTGTTTCATGTGACTTTATTGTGTGTTTATACATTGTGTTATGTGACTTTATTGTGTGTTTATACATTGTTTCATGTGACTTTATTGTGTGTTTATACATTGTGTGATGTGACTTTATTGTGTGTTTATACATTGTGTTATGTGACTTTATTGTGTGTTTATACATTGTTTCATGTGACTTTATTGTGTGTTTATATATTGTGTGAAATAGATGGCATGAATGACGTACTGTATATCAGTTGAGTTCAGATTTGATAGTTTTATCTTTGTTTTATTTTCACAGGGTAACCCAAATTAAGACTTATTCGTGGGACAATGCACAGGTAATATTGGTTGGGAATAAATGTGACATGGAAGATGAACGTGTTGTTTCAACAGAACGAGGGAAGCAGTTAGCCGATCAAATTGGTCTCGAGTTCTTTGAAACTTCGGCTAAGGAAAACGTCAACGTTAAAGCTGTGTTTGAATGTCTGGTAGATATTATTTGTGACAAGATGTCAGAAAGTTTGGACTCTGATCCTAATCTTGTTGGTGCTTCCAAAGGCACCAGGCTGACGGAGAACCCCGCTCCTTCAAACGGCGGGTGCCAGTGCTAAGTTTGTGTTTACTGCTAACAACTCTGTGTTTCCTGGAGCTTTGTGTGTATATCATCCTAATAAATTACTTAACATGTGGGGTTTACTTCAAAAAAGGGGGGGAGTAATTGAGAAAATAAAATTTATTTAGAATTAAGAAATGTGGTAGAAAATTTGGCTCACCAACTTTTCATTGGCATTACATGTTATTTTTCTTTTAGGAATTGTTTGTTAAAGCTCTTACAGTACATATGGTTAAGAATTTGGCTGGTTGAAAGGTTTAGAAAAACTCGTATATTACTTTTGAGCTCTAATTTAACAATATTTCATAGTTTGCATGAGTATTTTTCTCTGACAATATTTATTCTTGCTATTTTTAGAGAAAGTGAGATGTTAATCTTCTCTAACGTTAAAGTAAAACTTGAAAAATGATGTCTGTGTAGTACATTTCAACTTATGGAGTTTATGCCCAATTCCATTTAATACGTCAAATTATATAAGTGAATTTAAAATAGTTAATTGTTTCTGTGTGTAATGGTTATAAAATCAGCCAATCAACTGATAATTGTATTTTATACATGGATTAGGTAGCTTAAAAACTTTATCTCAGAGTGTGTTCTGACATTTATTTATTTTTTAAATCAGTTTTTCAGTATATTTAAGTTAAAAACCTTTTGCAATTTGTATACCAATAGTGTTAATTATTTTTCAAATTTTTTTTTTCTCTTGGAGATTGGATTTTCACCTGAAAAAAATATCTTGTGTATTTTATTAAAGTTTGTTTAAAGATTTATTACATATAATTGGTTTAATGTACAAAAATAATTGTTTGTATTTTGGTAAACCATCAGCTGAAGCTGATTTTAACTATTTACAGAAACTTTGTAAACACAGTGTTTGATGTATGTAATTAATACTTGAAACTGTTGGTACTTGATGGAACCCCTTATTTACTGAATTGAGAAAAACAAAAACACTTGTACATTTCACAGTTATTTCATTTACTACTGTTGTGATTGCACCTGACGATGCATTTACACATGAAATCATGGTAGTAGTGAATGAAATATTTATGAAATGTCTTTGTTTCCTCAATTTTAGTGTGTTTGATTTATAGTATTATATTGCCAAACATGGATTTAAAAGACACGAATTCCATTTAAATTTATCAAACATCTTGTACCTGTAGTGTGGTTTACAGCTATAGTAAAAACCAGGAGTTAGTGTGGTTTACAGCTATGGTAAACACCAAGAGTTAGTGTGGTTTACAGCTATGGTAAACACTAGGAGTTAATGTGAGTTATAGTTATGGTAAACACTAGGAGTTAATGTCATTTATAGTTATGGTAAACAATAGGAGTTAGTATGGTTTACAGCTATGGTAAACACTAGGAGTTAGTGTGGTTTACAGCTATGGTAAACACCAAAAGTTAGTATGGTTTACAGCTATGCACACTAACTCCTGGTTTTACTATAACTGTAAACCATACTAACTCCTGGTGTTTACCATAGCTGTAAAACACACTATCTCCTATTGTTTACCTTTACAGTTATGGCAAACATTGGAGTTAGTTTGGTTTACAGCTATGGCAAACACCAGGAGTTAGTGTGGTTTACAGCTATGGCAAACACTAGGAATTTGTGTGTTGTATGGTTATGGCAAACACTAGGAGTTAGTGTGGTTTACGGTTATGGTAAACACCAGGAGTTTGTGTGGCTTACAGCTATGGTAAACACTAGTAGTTAGTGTGGTTTATGGTTATGGTAAACATTAGGAGTTAGTGTGGTTTATGGTTATGGGAACATCAATGTGAATTTTGTAGTTTAGTTGTGTCTATTATACACATATTTTTTCCTTGAAATATTGAAATTTGCACCTAAACCAAAAAAAATTTATTATGTAGTGGATTGCTGTTTATTTATACAATTATATTTAACTCCCAGGTGTCTACTGTATCTATGCTTGTGCTTAAATGTAATTCAGATGAAGATATAACACTGACCTGTTAATTTTTTGTAAGAAGCACCGTTCGTTACATTCTTGTGCTTGTTTCTAGGTAAATTTAAACATCAGTAACAATGTGTTCCTAAACATTATTCTGTAAGTACTTTCTTAAAAATCACCAACAGTCATATTTTATCACTGTATGTTCTTAGTAATTTATATATTCTAGCTAAAGCAAGCTGCAGCTTGATAAGGTGAATAATTATTACTTTCTTTGATGTACATACTGAGAATCTCAAAAGAAATGGAAATACAGGGTACAAATTGTCAATTCTTTTGAAATGTTTAAAGAGTTTAGTTACACAGATTAAGTTACACATTTGTAGATTAATACATTCAGTTAAGGTACATTTGTTACTTTAATGTGGTTGTTATAGTTTCAGAGTCTGGACAAAGTTATCCAATTATTTAGCTTTCATTATATAAATCAGAGGAGTGTAGAAAATTTCTTTCTTCTCTGTTTATTGAATATAAACATTCCATTAACAAGCACAAAGACATGGGAAACAAGCTTGAATTTTTTATTATTCTGTTTTTCAAAGAGAAATCCTTTACAAAATTGTTTATAGTTGTTGTTGTTTTTTTTACATTTTATTGTAACCTGTGATTTTTTTATCTTTGTTCTAAAGATCCTGAATGGTTTTATCCTATTAATTTGTGTGTTTTTACACACAAACTAACCCATGTTTTGAAATCTTTGTTATTAAACTGTCTCATTTCCATTTTGTCATTTATGCTTCTAAACTGGGTGCAAGTTTGTGGGACAAGAACTGATTTTTAACTTTCTCTGCTATTTTGTATCACTAATAAATACCCCTGAGCTGTTTGTATGATCAGCTACAGTATAAGAACATTTAACTTTCTCTGCTACTTTGTATCACTAATAAATACCCCTGAGCTGTTTGTATGATCTGCTACTTTGTATCACTAATAAATACCCCTGAGCTGTTTGTATGATCTGCTACTTTGTATCACTAATAAATACCCCTGAGCTGTTTGTATGATCAACTACAGTATAAGAACATTTCTGAGGTTTGTGTAACAGACGTGTCTAATCCCTGAGAAGCTGTCCTTATTCGTGTCATTGTAGGAAGAATTCTTATGAACTGTTCTTAGTATACAATAAGTTATCAAGAAAAGATAAGATTTTGTATTGTACAATGATTATTTCCATATGATTACTGGGTAGATAAAAGGATTAAAAATGTATCCTAACTGTAGTTTATAAACTGTATAGAACTACATTCAAGTGAAGTTGAAAAGCTTGTTTTTACAATAATCTTTTTTTTAAAATATTAGTTAAGAAGAGTAATGAAAGCTTTTGTTCTGTATCATCATGATGTTGACTATTGCACATTGTAACGTACAGGTAACAAATCTATCTTCAGTGCTTAATGCCCACAAATACTACAATTCTGTAGTTGAATGCTGTCATTTCAAGGCAACAATCTAAATATACCATGGAATTATTTGTAGTGTTTCCTTAATTGAACAATCCTACTTCTAGGTTATATACCTATTTATAAGTTACTAAAATATATTTCACTAAAACCTTTTTTGTGCAATATAGACCTATTTAAATAAAAAATTCAAAGAAAATGATAGAACAGTATCCTGACAAAGGTCAGTACATCTCTCTTTAATGTGATTGGTTATATACAGTAAAATTAATTACTTTAACTAAAACCCCTAATCTGGCAGTTGTAATCCCACGTGCACCAAGCATTGTATTTCCTTGAATGTTTGCACAGATGCATGTTATTTTTTTAGTGATATTAGTTTAAAAAATAGTTCCAATCTTATATATGTGAGTCTTTCTTCAACTCCAGAAACAAGTAATTTGAGTTATAAGAAAATAAACAGCCTCAGTTTACCAGTATAAAAGGAAAAACTTTTATTAATAATATTCTAGCAAAGCTTAAATAGCTGTTAAGTTAATAAAAAACAATTAAATAGGTTTTTATTATGAAATGAAAAGCCATAATCCATATATATTTTCATGTGTAAAGGTTATAGTTTTTGGAGAAGCTGTACATGGTTCTTCACCGACTTTTGTTCTAAGTCATCAAACACATTGGGGAGTTTACACAAGTCACAATTATAAGTGGAAACACTTTCCAACTGTTTTGTTTTGTAAATGTTACAGGTGTGTTCTTGAATCTCTATTTTGCTGTATATTTCTTTGTACGTGTAGAAAATATAACCTGATGTATTTTAGAAAACTGTTAATCATTGTAAAGACAGGTTTCGAGGAAACTCCAGTAGAATTGTTAAGCTGAGAGAACATATTTTACATCATAAGAGAGAGAAATTTGGAAAATGGTTTTTTGCTGTTAAATATATTCTGCTTTTTGGTACAATATTATAACTGTATTATCAAGTGTAGTTAGTGCCAAGTCGGAAGCACCTTAATTCAACATGATGAAAAGAATGAATATTTCCAGTGTTTGCTATTTGGTTAATTCAAAATGGTAATTATGTATTACATCTGTATACTTTGATCTAGTCATAGCGTTGTTTCATGTTATCCAACAGTGCTGCCACTTTTTATTTTATTTTTTTGTTAATATTTTGCCCAAATAATTTCTCAAAATGTTTATTTGAGACTTATCTCAAACGTGACATGATGCATTATGAAGAAAGAGTTATTGTAGGTTTATATAGGAATGGGTTGAGGACTTTGGCGTTACTCCATTTTCCTAAAGAAAGTTCTAACAGTAACAGATTGTAGTTGGATGCATGATGAACATGTGTAAATGATTTATTTTATACTTTTCTTTACATCCTTGAAACTTTGTTATTTTTAAGGTGGCAGCACTGTAAGCCTAGTCATTTCAAATTAGTGAACACAAAGAAGTAATTTATTATTATTATTATCCAACAATGTCTGTTTCCTAGTATGTGTGTAGTTATTACTGTATTAGAAGCGTTTGTTTGTACAAATGGGTGAAAATCATGATTCAGTCACATGGATGTGACAGTGGTGTATGGACTATTACAGAAATGCATACACATCCAGTGTACTTGTGTTTCACAATTAAAAGTAGCAAACAATAGATACGAGTCTTTGTTTTTCAATGAAGTTCACTTTCAAACTTGAAAGTCACATATTGTATTCAGTGCAACGAGTTACAGAAACTGAAAATTTGAACTTAATTTTTCTTGGAACCCATCTCACTCTTATGTTAAAGCATTAGGCAAATAAATACTGGCAAATGATGACAGGATCAGAATTTTGAGTAAGACACTCTTCTCTGCTGAGAGGTGTTTAAAATTCTGTTAACATTGAACCTAGTGGAAACTCTTAAAAATCTCGAACTGATAACGTTTATCAAGAGTCTAACTAAACTCAAACACTGCAAAAAAAAGAAGTATACTTAAATTCAAGTATAAAGCATCAAGCTCCTAAACACACAACCTGAAGAAAAATATTTCTAGATCAAATAACATTCAATTTCTGTGAGAAATGTCTAGTTAGAGTGTATTAACACGTATACGCAAATTATGTCATAACTTGTGACCCAGGCGAGGTCAGTCTTTTGTTCAGCATATGATTTTTATAACATTTAACTTGGTTATATTTTAATTACAGTTTCAATATCCTTGCTATTTATTATACGATTCTGCTAGTCATTTAACTTATAATTTATCATTTTTTTTAATCTTCATAAACGTTAGTTTTTGCCAAACTATCTGTGATGTCCTGCTACCCGACTAGCTAACTAGTAACGTGTAATAATACTTCATGTCAGACTACTCTAGTTATACTTACAGAGCTGTTTGATGGATTTTCAGTGATCAATAGTTTGTTAGTTAGGATTATGTCAAAATTTCAAGGTAAATACGCGGATTTAGGACTAACCTAAGTCTTTTAAGATAGCCGAATTTCGTGAGAAATTATTGGTATTATAGTCAAAAATACCACTAACAGCTAAAGCATCCAAAAGATAACACATTCTATGTATTATAAGTAAAAATAAAAAAGTAGTGTATATCATTGGAAATACACATTAACAGGTTCATTTTTAGTTCTGATCAATGTAGGTTGATTTCTTTTATCATAAGTGAATACCTCCAAAAACGATCACAGGCTTGGATCATAAGATTTTCTGGCTTCATTATCTTGTGCTTCTATCCTGGTAGTATAATTGTTATGTTGTGCATAAGATTTTCTGGTCAGAGAATATGAAAGTGTATTCAGCTAGTATAATATCACATCTGTGTTTCCGCATGAAGTCTGTTCCCAATATGTTGTCTTCCTCACTGTCAATTATCCAAATATCACGTTGTAAAGAAATCTGTTCCCAATATGCTATCTTCCTCACTGTCAATTACCCAAATATCACGGCTTATAGAAGTCTGTTCCCAATATGCTGTCTTCCTCACTGTCAATTACTCAAATATCACGTTGTATAGAAGTCTGTTCCCAATATGCTGTCTTCCTCACTGTCAATTACCCAAATATCACGTTGTATAGAAGTCTGTTCCCAATATGCTGTCTTCCTCACTGTCAATTACCCAAATATCACGCTGTATAGA
>NW_013669677.1:29941-44926 GCF_000517525.1 Limulus polyphemus
ATATGATTTTCTGGCTTTATTATCTTGTGCTTCTATCCTGGTAGTATAATTGTTATGTTGTGCATAAGATTTTCTGGTCAGAGAATATGAAAGTGTATTCAGCTAGAATAATATCACATCTGTGTTTCCGCACGAAGTCTGTTCCCAATATGCTGTCTTCCTCACTGTCAATTACCCAAATATCACGTTGTACAGAAGTCTGTTCCCAATATGCTGTCGTCCTCACTGTCAATTACCCAAATATCACGCTGTATAGAAGTCTGTTCCCAATATGCTGTCTTTCTCACTGTCAATTACCCAAATATCACGTTGTATAGAAGTTTGTTCCCAATATGTTGTCTTTCTCACTGTCAATTACCCAAATATCACGCTGTATTAGAAATCTGTTCCCAATATGCTGTCTTCCTCGATATTGGGAACAGACTTCTATACAGCGTGATATTTGGATAACTGACAGGCTGTCATCCTCACTGTCAATTACCCAAATATCACGCTCTATAGAAGTCTGTTCCCAATATGCTGTCTTCCTCACTGTCAATTACCCAAATATCACGTTGTATGGAGAAGCTTCCTACTAAATTTCCTGTTACTTGGAACTTTATGATCACTTGCTGTTTTCATCTTTTTCTTCATCTCTACAGGCGTTTCTTCATCTTTCATTACCATATTGGTAGCTTTAGTTCCAGTATCTATCAACATGTTTCAAGGTTTCCATTTGTTAATGGACTAAATGTTTTTTTAAAATAATGCACTCATTTAACTGAGGAAACTGGAGTATTCTCATCCTTAGGATATATTTTCCTTGATGCACCACAGTCTTGGACGTAATAGCTCTGTTATTCACACTTATATCACTCACATTTTTCTGTCATCCTTTGGGGCAGTTTATTTTTCCTAAAGACATTTGTTTACAATGCCTGGAAATATGCCCTTTTAAGTTCCAGTTTGAACCTTTTTTGTCCTACAGTTGCCCTCTACCATTGTTTAAGTTATCCTCTGAGTTATTCTAAACTACCGTCAGAAAAAGTTGATGTTTCCTCACTATTTGACCTGATAACCTCATTATTTATGGATGGTATTTATAGTTGTTTGCCTGCAACTTTAACTGATTCAAATTCCATTGTCAACTGGACGGCTTTATTTAAAGATGTACACCTATGCTGCTTTAGCCTAATTCACATATTCTCATCCAATATGACATCTATTGCCACGTGCCAATGAAGCCATCATCTCGCGTGGAGCATCTGGATATGACAACTGGGCAAGTCTTTCCACATCTTCAGCAAGTTTGGTTAAAGTCTCATCTTTTCCCCTTACTCTGCTTTTGAAACTTCCTTTTGATGTTACACTCCAAATATGTTTGATAAGACGACCAGTAATGCCTTGTAATTGTTACGGTTCTTTTTTGAATGGTTGCTTAATGTTATTAAAACTGGTCCTTTAAAATCTACAGCAAGATGAGTAGATTGTTATTTACTATTTCACCCATTCACTGTGGAAGTTATTTCATATTGTGCCCGATATGCCTTCCCTGGTATCTTTCAGTTATAATCTTTTGGTTACTCAATTGGCTAAGTCGGCCTTCTACATTCTACAAATTGATGTAGCTGAATTAATCCAGGAAGGCTTCACAATCATAGGTAGAAGAACGGTAATGGCAACAAGTGTAAACCGGATTGAATATCCCATTTCATATTGCATAATTAATTTTGTTTGAGGTTGAAATTCTTGAGCAAATGCAGAAAAGTATATGGCTGGTTTGATCTCTACATTTTTCAGTCATGTTTCAATATGATTTTCTTGGCATTGGTGTTCTTTTTTACGCCATTGATGTGTTACTATAATCCTTCTTGCAATTCATTGACGTTCCTTTTTACTTCAGTTTTGTTATTATAATTCTTCCGTGCATCTATTGAATTTTTCAACCTCGGTGTGTAAATGTTCCATAACTTCTTTGATCAAACTTATTTTTGTATTAATTCTTATGTAAATCTCATGTCTAATTCTTGCAATTCCTCCTCTAACTTTCCATCTTCCTTTTCGCGATCTTCTTTTAACTGTTGTAAGCTATGTTTTCAATGATTTAGATTTAGATGTTAGCTAGAGGATGCCCCCCAGTGGCACAGCGGTATGTCTGCGAACTTACAACGCTAGAATCCGGGTTTCGATACCCGTGGTGGGCAGAGCACAGATAGCCAATTGTGTAGCTTTGTGCTTAATTACAAACAAACAAGTTAGAGGATGCATGACATCAAGATAGAGAAATTTCTACTAATATTTGGAAATTGGTACATTAGTTACAAATACAAGTAAGGAGTTGGTGTCAGAATTCTAGTTCATCAGTGAAGTATTTATTGAGCAGTGAATGAGAATTAACTGAAATATTCAGTGTGTGAAAGATTGAGTACTTGTTGATCAAGAGAAGACTGACTGAGTTTAAGTTCATCAGTGATTGAGTGAGATTTGTTATCAATTAAGTAAATTTGTGTTAAACGTTATTAGTGTATTAGGCCCTCAGAGTTAAAGTTGAACATTTTGTTTGTGAACTTGTCCTACAACTTATGTCAAAGTAAACATAGCCTGTAGCAAACATTATTGTAGAAATAAATTTGTGACCATTAGATGGACTGGACTTACCATTATCTTTACCAAATAATCAAAAAAAAAAGAACCCACCCAATGTTAGAATGTTACAACACAGCTTTCTGCAACTCTCTTCTAGATCATAATTTTCTGGCTCTTTCTTCTTGACTTTCTTTTAACTTTATTCTTCATCTTCCTTGCACTGTTTCGTCCTTTCCATTAAACTTTCAACCTTGCTTCAGCACGTTTTTATCTTTAAGTTGTGTCTGGATTATATTTTTACCAAAATAATTTCACTCTTGACATCAGTTTTATAGCGTCTCTATTGTCGGGCCAGCTCTTTTTATATTACTTGGTAAACCTAATATAAAGCCAAGTCCATTTGATTTATTCCACTGCAACTTCATCATTCAGTTTAACTAACACTCACTGATAGACCTCAGTTCATAGTATACGCTAACATAATAGTTTCACTTAATTGCTGATTTTCTCATATATTTGGTACTTCTCGTATCTCTATCTCCTCGCCGAAACACACTCAAAATTAACAAAATTGAACAAACGAAATGACAGACAAATAAACTTGCTAACTCAATAAACACTCATCCACTGCAACAGACTGAAAAACAATCCTTCAACTTTAGTCTAACTCGCGTTTTGTATCGTACAAATAGTTTCCTACACTTTAAAAAGTTTTAGTTATTTAGCCATGTCCACATCATAAGCCACAAACAACACAATAAATATTAAAAAGAATGGGGGGGGGGGCGTCTATGTTCACTGTTGAATGTAGACCTTTCTGTCTGGGGGTGGGTGGGTGATGAGTTCATATTCGACAAAATGGATTTCTTGCACAGGGAGAAATTCTACATTTGTACACCCCCTGAATTCAACACTGCCTACGTTATATTGATTATATGGGGAATACGTAGAGGAAAGAAAGCGCATTTTGATACACAAACAACGTGGGGTTGACAGTAGTGAAATTCTCCTATCAGCGCACAGGACCTGACCTTAAACTGTACGAAGAATATTTTTTTTTTTTTCAAGTTATCGGTACTTCTTCACGCACCATTCAATTAAATATGTCAAGAATTACAAAAAGTAACAGGATTCGTTACCTGCTTCCCAAAAATAAGTGTTATTTCATTTATAATTCCAAAAAGAATAGAACACGTTTTTGATAATGATGTTCTATTAATTGATCTAATAAGAATTTAGTTAGTAAGGAAAAGCCCCAAATGAGAAAAGATGGGGAGGTACGAAGCTTTATGGCAAACTTCTCTTAATATGTGGCACTTCCATTCCCTAGGTTGACGAAGCAAAATTTTGCAATCATTTTAAACTCTTATTTCTAGCAGCTCGTCTTGAACATTGATGCGAAAAAATATATATTTCATACAAATAACATTGATAATAAATTTTCATGTTTCCATTGTAAAACGTTTCCTGGTTCTTTACTCATTTCATCTATCCAGAAAATGCTCTATACGAGTGCATCCACCATTTCTAAACAGAGATTTCAGCACTTAGGAAACCAAAAACAACCAAGATGTTCTCAGAGCTAGGTAATTACTTTCCTGTTCAAAACATACCAGTAGTTTTAGTAAGAATTGAGCAAGGTATTACAGGGAAGGATCGCATTTTGTTTCATAACCAAAAGATTGGTTCTTCAGCTAATTCAAAAAAGATCATTAATATTAGCTTGGAATTTATTTTAATAAAAAAAAAACGTCTTAAGTAAATAATGATATTTTATTTTATAAAGAGGTGTTTTTTAAACTGTTGATTTCTACTAACATATTTTCGTCTTCCAACTAATACTTAAGTGATAATCTGCAATTTGTAGATATTACTTAAACTGAATTATGTATATATATATACACATCCTTATAGCCGATTTAATTTTTTATCCTATAGATAAAATAAAATTTGAACATTTTCAGTTATACACACTACATCAAATACAGGGATTATCAATTAAACATTTTCTTTATATATATTTATTTTTTAATTAGTATAAAAATCATTGCAGGTCTAGACTCTAGAGGGAAGAATGCTGAATTACCTCTAACGTCACAGAATTTTTTGATATTAAAATAGGCCTAAGCATAATTTAAGAAATTTAATAAACTAAAAACCATTACAAAATGAAAATACATGTAAGGTATTTTAATACTATTTGCAAAATTACATAATCTTTCAGAATATTCCATAGATTTAAACTGTTAATCTTAATTCAAAAAAGTTTTATTCGCAACTATCTATTTATAAGGGTTACGCTGCAGGAAGCAGGCGTTTGTGATTTGCGACGTATATTTTCAGTAGCCAATCCCAAGCCAAAGCTGTCAAAATCGCGCGCCAGTGGTTCAGCTGACACTGGGCATGTTACATGTAAACATTCGGCATTGTGTGATTTACGATGGTGGGGAGGCAAAGCAATGTAGTATAATTCGTTATTTATAGCTGTTTTGTAACTTCAGTGAATTCATTGTGTGTGTACAGAGGTAATTTCATTAAATTTAACTCTCTCTTTTTCTTTTTAAGTCGTGAAGAAACGCGTTAATGGTTTGAATCCGTGTATATGTTCAAGCATTGCATGTGCTCTATTAGTATTATCAAGACGAGCGGTAAATAAGGGCTCGGAGTCGAACTTAGTATACGTAATTTTATGTAATTGTAAAGTTTGTTGCACTTAATAACTATAAACTAATTTTCTTATCTATTGCAGTTTGAGTGAAAATCGTTTTATAAATGTCAGTAAATAGACCATCAACTATGAGTGTGATAATATTTACTATTAATATTACAGTAAGTTAACAATTTCCAATTTGTCGTGTAATTACGATTAGCCTACACTACAGTCTACAGTGCAAGGTAATGATAATACTACTTTTTTATAGCTGTTAATGTGTTGTATGTTTGTTCTGATATAACCAATACAGATTGGACGATACTTTAACCTAGTAGTAGTATTATAAAACTGTATCGTTGGAAAGTGATTTTTGCTTTACATTAAACTCAAAGTATATGTCCTACAAAATTTTAGAAATTTTGTTCGAAGTCCAATCTACATAAAACAAGCTTTATCAATATTAGTTTATGGAGAAAGTCTGCATCTTTGACTTTGGGTTAATGTTTGAATGCAGTTTTGTTTTTAAATTTCGATTATTTTTAATAACATATTTTCTTCAGTGGCAGGGCATAATCTAAATGTGTATGTGATTCTGGTTTATATCAATTTTTTGCCTTTTGTAGCATAAAAAGCATGACATTTATAAATCAGTTTTATTTTTTATAAACCATTAGTAATAGCAGGGCTATTAATATGTTAATTCATTGTTACATAGCAAGAAAGGGAAATATCAAAGACAGAAGTTAATATAAGTCTGATAATGATATATGAATATATCATTTTAAGTGTTGGACGCTAGAAAATTAGTGTTCTTTCCACGATGAATTCTAGTCTAAGCTCAAATTTTAAAACTTAATAAAAGTAAATAATGCACTAGATGCTCAGTATATGAACCAGTAACAAGACTACATTCTAATTACAACATTTAACAGCTAATATTTATTTAGACATGAGGTAAAAGTTTTATGTAGCTTGTAAGAATAAACTGTGTATCTTAAATCATAAGTGTCAGTTCTTGTATAGTTTGTGAAAATAAATGGATTCTGTAAATGTGACTCGCAAATGAAGTCGAGAGCTTGAACAATTTAATCCTTCAAAATCATTAAGAAGTTTCAATTTAAATTAATATATTTAAATTTAGTGAATAATAACAATTTGAAAGTCAAGAAACGTGAATTGTACCATTTTTAACTATCACTATCTGAATAACATATTACTTGAATCATGAATAGAAAACTAATTCCGTTTCAAAATAAAAAGCATCCATACAAATTATAGGTTAGTAGAGGATTGTGTGTAAGATGGGTGCATTTAAATATGCGAACAACATAAGAGTTTTGATATTTTCTTTTTCCTGTAACACTTTGTAAAATATTACTCTTTCAAACAATGTTAAAATTATATCCTTTGTGATCTTTACAAGAATCATTCATTTATAATTGCCTTTTTGAGTTTTTATATGAAGTACAACTTTCATAGTAATGTTAAAAATACAAGCGAGGCGTACAGCAATAAACCAGCGGGACATGTAGGTTCAGAAGGTATTTGTTCACGATGGTGGAAGGTTTGTCGGTTTTTCTCAAGGATAATATTACCCACTGGAAAAACTAATGAATACTCGTAATAAGATATTTTTATCAAATGGTTAAAAGAAAAAGGACTAGTTCTTGTTCTGCTCAAGAAGAAAAGACTCAAGATGACAGGTAAATTAGAAACCGTTCTCTAAAGTTAAGCCTAACATTCTTGGTGCATGAAAAGAGACGTTGTCGAAAAGCTTACATTACCGCCATCTTCTAATATTTCAAATTTTATTATACAGGAAGAGAATCGAAATAAACTGAATGAAAAGTTGTAATAACTCATTCATCATAACTTATTCTAGCTGTTATGTGTTGTTTGTAGCTTGAAAACGTGTTTATAAACAATGTACAACAGACTAAAGTGGTGACAAAATATTAACACCGAAACAGCTTTTTAGAAGCGTTTGCGGTCGGCCATTTTGTTATTTCAGAAAATGTTGGTTCGTTAGTCATATACATTATAAACATAAATATTTTATTTTATTATTAACGTATCCTCATTTTTTCGTATTTCATACACAGGTCTTTGGAAATGTATCGGGGGGATTCAACTACGAGCGGTAGTGTTACCGGTTGTATCGATGACCCCACGATATCTAACGCTTACTCGGACGTACGTGAAGCTTGGGTTCAAGGAAGTTTGACACGTAGTAGGGCGCAACAGCAAGCCAAATCAGTTGTATTGGAAACAACAAATCAAAACTTTCCTATAGAAAATACAGATGTTAAGGGAGAAGAGAAAGTACAGGTAATAGAAAAACAAGTAGTGACCAATTCAAAGGCTGGAATTGTTGGACAAAGAAGTAGTGCTCGATTGGCCAAGCGCCCAAGAAAGGAGCTAAGTTCTCCACTTCCATCCCAACATCCCTCAAAAAAGAGCAATGGCTCTTCAGCAAATTCGGGTAAGTGATTTAAATAAACAAAAATAAACTAGACTTCAGTATTCAAAGTCAAAAGTTATAGAAATGTAAGTGAGGTGTTTTAGACACTTGAATGTAAAGTATTTCAAGCTTGTTAATAAATATAATCTATTCTAAATGACAGCAGAAGGCCTATTGCATTACCTGACAATACTAGTAATAATGTAGTTTTGGTATTGTGATAATATCACAAAGATAATTTTCGAACAACATGATGAAAGACTTAACAGTGTAAATTTGTATGGGCAAGAGAGTATATTGCTTTATAAGTGTAATAAGAATATATCATTACTACTGGCACATCATATAAATTGTGATTGTCTTTTTGCTAAGAATTTTTTTAATGTGTGATAATCTTTTTAATAACAATAAGAAGACACTGAAAATTTAACTGTTTCTTTATCTCATTAATTCTGCAATTTTCTGTACAATTATTTTTAAAATGTTTTTAATTTAATAAAGTTTAGGTTGTAATTAAGAAGATGGTCTGAAGCCTACCAAGTCATGTTAGATCCCTGTTTTAAATATAGTGTTTTAATTCATGCACTAACATGATTTGATATATTTGAACATGAAGGAGCCTATGTATTTACGTATATGAAATATTAGTTTTGCTGTCAGTATAAACTTCTTGTACCCAACTCATAAAAATCCATTAGTATTGCTTTATTGACATAATTAGTCCATATACAATTAATGGGTTAATTTTTATTTGTGGTATCTAAATGTATTTTATCAAAGTTAATTATCATAGTACTATATTCCTAATCAGTGCAAAGTAAACAGTTTCTTAAAGATGTTGATAGGTGTTTTGGAATGCTGTTTGGTGTACGAGTAAAGTTTTATCATATTTACAGACAATATTGTTAGGCCTAAATAACAAATGCTGTAGGTAAAAAGTAGTGTGTAGAAGCAAGAATTAATTCAATTAATAAACACTGATTCAATAGGTTTAGAGCACGAATACAAGGACCTAGTAAGTTTAGGGCATGAATACAGGGACCTAGTAAGTTTAGGGCACGAATACCAGGACCTAGTAAGTTTAGAGCACGAATATCGGGACCCAGTAAGTTTAGGGCACGAATACCGGGACCTAGTAAGTGTATGGCACGAATACTGGGACCTAGTAGGTTTAGGGCACGAATACCGGGACCTAGTAAGTGTATTGCACGAATACCGGGACCTAGTAAGCTTGGAGCACGAATACCGGGACCTAGTCAACTATATTTAATCTACTTAACAGTTTGTCGAGTATGAGCTGAATAAGTAATTTTACTACGTGAACTATCATTTTAATAGTAACACAGGTTTTGAGTTTGCAACCTTTTATTTTTTACATATATATGAATAAACATCGTTTAGTATAGATGAAACACATAGGTTAATGAGCTGTCCTGTATTTTAGTATTGATATGGAAGATTTTAAGGCAGTTCTATTTTACATTTTGTTTAAAATAGAAGCTTTCAGCGAAATGATGATTGTATAGTAAATCCTGTCAGGAGTAGTGCATTTTTTAGTTATTAATGTTAGTCTACCTGTAGGGTTTATCAGAGAAAAACATTTAATGTTTAAATGTTGCCCTTTCATTGTAACAGTTTTCTGAATCACTGATGACTTTACAGTGGAAGAGTAAACTGTTAAGATATACATCTGTAAGACTAAACATTTTAAAACTTCAAAAAAATGGGAAAGAAAAAAATATATCAACTAAAAATAATGTTTCACCACTGTTGATGTGTTATTTTTAACAATTGTAGTGTTGGTATCTGTAAGACCAACCATTGTCATCATATAAATTACAGGATCATGTTATGTTTGTATGTTATATGTTATTGAAATGCATGCTTGTCACACTATATATTTTTAAGTGGTTATATGATAATGACTGAATTTAATAAACATAAGGCTGAACAACTTACATAAAGTGTTATTATAGTGAGTGCTGTCAGTTGGCTGTGCACCTGGTGCTAACACTTAATATCAATGTGAAGCAAGTTGAACTTTGGGTAACTACAGTCCAAGAAATGCCCCAAAACTTGAGCACTTAAGGACTTTTACTTATTTCGTCTTCAACAAACTTCATCTTTATTCCCCTGTTGCTAGATTAAATTCTTCAAGGCTTTTGTCTGTTTGATCTTCTTTAATACGTTTTGTCTTTTACACTAGTGTAAGTTCTTCGGGGCATTTACCTGTTTGGTTGTATTCAGTGCAGTTTACCCCACTGTATTGTAGAATCAGGATTTTATGGACTTGATATTCAAGTCCATTTCAACTTTATTTTGATCAACAGTAGTAAATGTCCTCCAGGACTTTTCTCTATTTGATCTTAAACACATTTAAATTTTTCACAACTTTAGGTCCAGAATATTGCTAAAGACAAAAAGAAAAAGTAATTTCCTGATGTCCCTTCCAAAAACATTATGTAGTAGTTTAATTTACTGTATCCAGAGCATCTGTCCTTATCATGCTTGGAAAAATGTGCATCACAAGGTTTAAATGTTTATTTGAATTACTTAATTCAACATATTTTATCAATTCAAGTATGGTAGTTATTGGTATCGCCTACCTTAAATATTATAGAATCTATTCTCTTTAGATTTAATTAATTTTGTCTTATTGTTTTGGTTAGGTACAAATAACTTTTTTTAGCATGTAATGAAAAAAACAACGTATTATTACGTTAGACTGTAAATTGTCCTTGATTTACAACAACAATTTGCTTTATTCTTTTATAGCTTCTAAAACAATTAGTACAAATGACCAAGGAAAACCAAGAAGAACATGGGAACTTTGGAGTGTGGAAGATAAAAATGCATTTTTTGAAGCTCTCTGTGAAGTAAGTTTTAACAAGGTTCTCAAAACTTAATGTATAGTTTGTTTATTTGCAATATTATAATGGGGTAGTAGTTACTTATAACATTGTCAAGTTGAATAACATGAAACTTGTGACTTATTGTAAACTTAGATCATGAATGCTAAATTTACTGGACATGCAGATGTGTACAAGTGTTATAACTTAAGTAACTTTTGACATCAATAGATCCAGATGTGTACAAGTGTCTGAACCATCCTGACAAGTGCATGTGTAACTAATACTGGTTAAATCAGTAGTGTCTGTACCATCCTGACAAGTGTATGTGTAACTAATACTGGTTAAATCAGTAGTGTCTGTACCATCCTGACAAGTGCATGTGCAACTAATACTGGTTAAATCAGTAGTGTCTGTACCATCCTGACAAGTGTATGTGTAACTAATACTGGTTAAATCAGTAGTGTGTGTACCATTCTGACAAGTGCATGTGTAACTAATACTGGTTAAATCAGTAGTGTCTGAACCATCCTGTATTAGTTACACATGCACTTGTCAGGATGGTACAGAGTATTAGTTACACATACACTTGTCAGGATGGTACAGACACTACTGATTTAACCACACTACTGATTTAACCATCTGTACCATCCTGACAAGTGCATGTGTAACTAAGACTTGTTAACTTACTCATGTGTAGCATAATCTCTAAGGTTATAGCTTCATAGTTTGCAGGAAAAGTGTAAATACAGCCCAGAAGAGTATATACTTTTAGTGCCTGATTCTGTCTTTAGTGGCATCAGTGAAAAAGTATTAACTATTTTTATTTCAGTGATAAATAAGTTTATTATTTAATAATTGATGTTTATCTATATTTAAAGTATGGGAAAGATTTTGAAAACATCCAATTGTACATTGCCCAGCGAAGTAAGAAGAAAGGAGTTCCTCCTAACATGATAAAGAACAAAGATCAAGTTCGCCACTTCTATTATAGAACATGGCATAAAATATCCAAATACCTGGATATTGGTGATGGTGAGCAATTTATCTAGACTCAGTATTTGTAAAGGATGTACATAATTAATGAAATTGTTGTTGTACCAGATGTGCGTATCTCATCAGGCTTTTGTACAACTTTTGTTTTCTTGGATGCAAGTTATCTGTGTAGATCTTTCTACGTGAAAGTAGGATCAGAGATTTTAATCGGGGATATTTTAAATCTGTTTTAACCAAAATACAATGTTCATACTATCAGATTTTCTTCATAATATCCTTGGAAGAATGAATTTCCATCATTTTCTGGTGAGATGGTTCTCAAATAAGGAAATTATATACTGGTCTTTAACAATTTTGTTGATAGTTGGTGAGTAGTATTTATGTTGAAATGGTCTGAGCACAGAAAAAACTGCTAAATACATAAAAAGCTTTAAGTAATTATAATTGTTCTTAAATTTATAGTAATGTGTTCCAGTAAACATTTTCAGTGGCAAAAAAAAAGTTATCAGATTATACATTTGGTCAGTTGCTAACAGGAATGTAATAATTATTTGCTGTGGGTGTGGGTTAGAAAATATGGTGAAGTAAAGAGTCTGCTGAACAAGAGTTGGTGGGTGAAATACACTCTAGCTTGAACTGTTCGACTGGAACTTTGTCCTATAACCAAATGCTGTATAGGTATGGAAAACTAAAAATTTGTTCAATTAATTAAAATGACAAATCATACTGCAAAATTACATCAAATAATGTCATAAATTCAACAATTTAGCATTGTTCCTCTCAACCCCTTGTTTGTTACTACCTAGCATTGTTCCTCTCAACCCCTTGTTTGTTACTACCTAGCATTGTTCCTCTCAACCCCTTGTATGTTACTACCTAGCATTGTTCCTCTCAACCCCTTGTTTGTTACTACCTAGTGTTGTTCCTCTCAACCTCTTGTATGTAACAACCTAGTGTTGTTCCTCTCAACCCCTTGTACGTTATGACCTTGGGTTGATCCTCTCAACACCTTGTATGTTATGACCTAGGGTTGTTCCTCTCAACCCCTTGTACGTTATGACCTAGTGTTATTCCTCTCAACCTCTTGTATGTAACAACCTAGTGTTGTTCCTCTCAACCCCATATACATTATGACCTTGGGTTGTTCCTCTCAACCCCTTGTATGTTACAACCTAGTGTTGTTCCTCTCAACCCCTTGTTTGTTACTACCTAGGGTTGTTCCTCTCAACCACTTGTAGGTTACATGGGAGATGTTTTGAAAAGACAAATTACTGTAATTAATAATTTGATGGTCTTGTGTTTTTACTAACACCAGTTGATATCCTTTTGTGGAGTAATATGAACACTGACATAAACATTCTAGTTTTGTTTATTGTAGGAACAAAAATGTACATTAAAAATACATAATAATTTCAAACTTTCATAAGAACAATTCTTTTCTCAGAATGTATGTTAAAAGCTCTCTTCTGCATCGTTGAAAAATATCTAAGAAATTTGGATTCTCATATGAAGTTTGTTTTCACTTTTAATCTTCCATTATGAAAACTTATTTTCATATTTCAGCATGTAGTTCTACAAATTAAGTGTATCTACTTTTTATCTAGCCGGTGAGTACAAATTGAATATAAAATGTAATATCTAGAACCCTGAAACATTTAAAACCTGTATCAATGACTGATATATCAGTTTTATTGTATAATACAGACGTTTTATCTGATGGCTGATCTATTTTCTTGGGGTTTGATTTATTCTAAAGGTGGTCAAGGGCTGTATGGAGGAGTTACCTGTTTTAGCCACTTGCACACAACAGTAGTGTGTTGTCAGTCAGTAGACACTAAAATGACGTCACATAAGGGATGCTTAATGTTGCAATTTCTACTTTCGTGTCGGCAGTAAAACATGCGCATGAATCACAAAAAGAATTATGTATTCTGTAGGCTACAACACAGCATGACGTAGGAACTTCAAAAGCAAGAAATATATAATACAACCATTTTATATGAGTGATCAGTTTATTATATTAGGGTTTAGTATGTGTAATACAGTCTTGACCTGTAATTTGTCCTAGTAGTATTAGAAATAATATAGCTCACCTAGTAGTAAATTAAGAAATGTTTCTAAAATAAAGTATGGAACTGCTGTATCCCCTAATTATATCCATGAACCTAATTTGTATGTTGTTTTGTAATTATAACTTTTTGGAAAAACTGTTGCAAATTTTCAGTTACTTATTCTGGTTTTTATGTTTTGATAGATGTGAAGAAACAGACTCAAGAACTCTATGGTCTTATTAATTATGCTGAACTTCGTAAGAAGATCGGAGGATGTAAGTGTTTATATTAGTTACTATCATTTCTCATTTTAATAATTGTTTGAAATATATTAGCTTGCAGTGTTTGTAAGAAATACACAAGGAAGTTAACTCTCTGAACACAGGCTCGGTCAATTTGACCGACCATGTGACCTCTTTATATACATTTAAAGTTTTTATATATTTAATACTTGTAAGTTGGCAGTCTTTCAGTTAACATTATAAGTCTTTCACATACAAAAAATTATATTTTTAGTGCAGATTTGTCCATGAATATATTGAGTATTTGTTTTGAATAGTCTGTGTGCAAAATAGTTTTAATTTTAAGATTAAAAATACTTTCCTTCTTCTCAAGAATCTTAAATTTTCTTTGTGTAATCCCTAAAACTTCCTAAATACATTTCAAACGTTTTTTTTTCAGTAAAACTTAATATTTTGTTATTTTCTCTTCCCTATCTCTATACAGGATCGGTCAGTTTAACCAACCTCATAACCACCAAAAAAATCGACAAAGATCTAAATTACTTTTATTTATTTCTAGAATGACTTCATATTGTAACATGAAACTACATTCGTTTATCCTAAGTAGATTTAAGCTCATAACAGTATACATCTACTTATATTTAAATTTTATTGTTTTATTTCCCTTTGAAGCATGTCTAATTACTATTCGTGCCATTATAAGTTGTAAATCACTCGGGGAAATGTGCAGCTGACATTACGCTATTGAATTACGTTACCATTACTATGAGCTCGCATGCATCGTGAAACATTTTTATTATAATATTATTATTACTTATTTTACCTAATTTAATCTTAATTAACCTAAAAAGATCCCCATTTTTACATTTTAATTACTTTTATAATAATAAATAAAGAATAAACAAGAAATAAAGTACTTACCTAATCTTCTTTTTTATTGCTGTCAATTGTCGATGACACTTAACCCTAATTTTTTTATACTAATGGTAATAATGCACTAAATAATTTTTATTTAAATAAATGCTGCAGCAAACAACATAGATTAATAACATGCAAAAAGTAGGAAATTTCCCCTAACTCTCAAGATTTTTCTGGCTTTCTAAGTATGCGACAATAGCCGTTACAAATTCATCCAAGCTAGTCATTAACTTTCCCATGGGAATGAAGC